>NW_028120008.1:0-185000 GCF_965119305.1 Pelophylax lessonae
TTGTGGGATATCTGGAACACCTCCATTAGCTTAGGTTCTGGCTGACAGCATAGCTTGAACTGTCCTGACATTGCAAAGGTTCAACTGGTCCTGAACCTTCAGAACTCAATACTGGAACCAACTCATCACTTACAATATCGGAGACTCATTCTAAACACAGCTCAAGCAAGAGTTTTTCTTCCCCAAGAGAATCTTAAAA
Organism: Pelophylax lessonae; assembly: GCF_965119305.1. Taxonomy (NCBI): domain Eukaryota; kingdom Metazoa; phylum Chordata; class Amphibia; order Anura; family Ranidae; genus Pelophylax; species Pelophylax lessonae. The sequence goes on from NW_028120008.1 coordinate 200, forward strand.
CTCTCTGTTCCTAGGCTCAGGCTCCTCAGTCCAAGGGTCACCCAACTTTTTGCTTCTGCATGAGATTTCTGGAGCTCATAGTAGTGTTCTTCTAGATCAGGGGGTCTCCATACTTTCTAAACAATGAGTCAGTTTACTGTGCTTCAGACTTTGGGGAGGGGGCATACTCTGGCCAATCGGAGGAGAAAGGGCCTCGTCAGTTGGGAAAAATGGGGCCATCTATGATTCAGGTTCAAGCGCAATTTGCTATCTCCTCCGTCACAGCAGCTCTGAGCTCAGAGCTTCTACGAAAAGGAAGTTGGATCACACAGTTGCAGGATTTGCATCGTAGAGACCTCCCTCTTGTAATAGTGAGGGTAAGCAGTAATGGCAGGGATTATCTTAGCAACAACCTAGCAACAAGGCAGGTTGGGGAGGACGCCATCTCAGGGGGTGTTTTTGGGCTAGGCTCTGGTAGGTACATAAATGGCCTACACCAGGTAGGATGGGAATTATTCAAGTTTATTCAAATCTGCACAGTTAGTTTTCATCTACAGGCGCTCCCCAACCTGAATACGCATTTTTTGGGAACAACGAACTGATACTTGCTGACCACAATACGTATATATATATATACATTGTGGTTTACTGGGGTTATGGCCAAAGCTATATGCCATAACCCCAGAATCGTTTTTTCAAGCCAGTGGCTGGCTTTCTCATGAAACCATTCTGAGCGGCTTATGAGCTTTCTGAAGCAGCGGGAAGGGACATACCCCCCTCTTCTGCCGCTCACCGGTGTTTGGGCTTACTGTTTTCATCGGTTCGCCTAAGAAACGATCGGATGGTGTGGCTGGCTGCTGCCATAGACGATCAAAGTGTAGATACTCTTTGATCACCCCAATGGCCTTGGAGGAACGGAGTGACATCATGACGTCAGTTCTGATCCAGGCTAGAAGTAAATCTTTTTTTCTTTTTGCTTTTAAAGTTAAAGAAGAGATTTGGGGTCTTTTTGACACCCATAAAGAGGACCTGTCATCCTTATTTCTATTACAAGAGATGTTTACAATCCTTGTATTAGGAATAAAAGTGATGGAAAAAAAAAAGGGACAGAGTAAAGATAAACAGTAAAAAAATAAAAAATAAATAAGAAAAGAAAAATGTAAAGAGCCCCGTCCCTCCGTGCTCGCACGTAGAAGCGAACACATACGTTAGCTGTGCAGGCATATGTAAACCGTATTCGCACCACACATGTGAGGCGAACATTAGAGTGAGAGCAAATATTCTAGCGCTAGATCTTCTGTGTAACTCTAAACAGGTCACCTGTGAAGGCTTTTTAAAGGTCACCTATGGAGATTTTTAAGTACTGCAATTTGTCTACGAGTGTACGCAATTTTAAAGCATGACATGTTAGGTATCTATTTACTCGGCATAACATCATCTTTCACATTATACAAAAAAAATTGAGGTTTAGGGGTATTGTGTTTTTTTAATGAATTAAAATATATTTTCCAACAAAAAATTGAGTTTGCAAAATCGCTGCGCAAATACCATGTGACATAAAAAATTGCAACTTTCCCCATTTCTTTCTCTTGGGTCTCTGCTAAAAAAAAATGTATAATGTTTGGGGGTTCTAAGTAGTTTTCTAGCAAGAAATACTGATACTGTTCGGAAGAAGATGAAGGGAGAACACCCTGAAGGCCAGTCCTGAAAAGTTACCTGTTAGAGCAAATAACCAAAACATCACAGAGAGTACTCAACTGTTTTGCTGCGAGGAACAAATACGCCTACAATCACCGTAAGTACGCTAAGTACAAAAATCCCAATATGGTCCACAAGGTGGTGACCTGACTTCTCTCAGATGGAACGCACAAACAGGAAGTGATGAGGTAAAGACAGGAAGTGACACTGACAGGAAGTGATGTAGGTCCACAGAGGAAGTGATGTCAGATATAGAAAGGAAAGAGGCGAGTCGGGAGGAAGAAGAGAGGAGAAGTGGCAGCAGAGGAGGTAATAAGATATTATTTTCTATATATAATCTTTAATTACATAAAGAAAATGTCCTCCTTCTGTTTTTATGCTGGAGGAACAGAAACAGAGGAATGTATAACACTGAGAATCAGATTGCAGTCCCCCGGTGAAATCACATAAGTAGGATGAGCAGCAAAACTTCCTCCAGCTCTCCTGTAGCGCCTTCATCAGGCAGAGCCGAGGTACTCATAATCTATCTGGGGAAGAGGCAGAGCTTAGGGTGACCCCGACACTCACCCCTGGAAATATTCAGCAGCTTTCCTCCCTCGTTACTACTAACATTAATCCTGTCCTCTACCCCAACACCAACTGGGCCCCCAGATCTGTATATACAGGATGACCGGTAACCCCACCGTGTCTGTGCCATCTATACTCTGCATGTGTCAGAAGATACCAGACATGGCTACCTGCCCCCATCTGACACCGCTGTCCCCGCTCCTCACCCCCCCATCTGACACCACTGTCCCCCGCTCCTCACCCCCCCCATCTAACACTGCTATACCCCGCTCCTCACCCCCCCCCCGTCTAACACTCCTGTACCCCACTCCTCACCCCCATCTAACACCGCTATTCCCCGCTCCTCACCCCCCCATCTAACACTGCTGTTCCCCGCTCCTCACCCCCCATCTAACATTGTTGTCCCCCACTCCTCATTCCCTTATTCAACATTGCAGATCTCAACTCCTCACAACCCTTATTCGATGCTTCTGTCCCCCACTCTTTACCCAGACCTAATGCTGCCACCTTGCTTTCTCTCGCTTGTCACATGATATTACTCTTATCTCTATTAATAAAACACAGATCTGACCAGAGAGGTGAGGAGAATTCTTTATTCTAATATAGAAAGCATATTATAGTGGATTTGCATTGTGCACTGTGCAGCATTGTGACTGGTGTGGTGAGCGTTTCTGCAGCGATACTACAACTACAAAGAGTGACAAGTATTATAACTGGCGCGATAGACCAGTGACCCCCCTAAACCATAGATTGAAGCGGGGTGTTATCTAACAATATACTTTTAGAACAGTGTATTTGTGTCCTGCAAAAATATTGCCTCTTTTGCTGTGTTAACTGTGCTACACACAGTGACAACAGTTACTGGCCAATTTTTTGTAGAACTGGTGTGATAAATCAGTGCCCCCCCCCCAATACCACAGATTGAAGAGGGGTATTTATATGCAGGAGTGAGAATAAAAATAACCTATGCGCTTGATCATATGCCAGATGTTATAGATAAAAACTGAGTGATAGATAAAGAGTCAAGATAGGGAATTAAAGGAATTAGCAGCCAATTCTGTATAGTGTCACCACATACATAAATAGATAAAAGGCAATAAAATCATCGTGCAATTGATCCCCAATAAAACTTGACAAGAGAACTCACTTAAAATATACACATCAATAATAAATATCAAAAAATGTGACATCAAAATAATAGTAATGTGATAAAGTGCATATGTGCCAAAAGTGCATAAAAATGCATAAATATGTGAGAACAGACTCCAATAAGTAGAAGCAAAAAGCTATAACCAATAATAGCGAACAAACGTCACTGTGAAGGAAAAGTGACAGTGAATGAAAGTGCCAAGTGGTGGTAGACTAAACGAAGTCCCCAATAAGATATGATCCAAAGTGAAAATAATAAATAAATGCACAGTGAAGGAATAGCAATATATGATTGTGTAAATAAAAGCTGTGACTGTGACACTTTATCACATCACTATTATTTTGATGTCACATTTTTTGATATTTATTATTGATGTGTATATTTTAAGTGAGTTCTCTTATCAAGTTTTATTGGGGTATTTATATATCTTCTTCCACATATACTGCGCTTCTCTAGAGACTTTTGTCACAGGGTAATTTAAAACGACAGGCAGAGGAAGAGGCAGGCCCTTACGCAGGGGTGGTAGGGGTAGGGCAGAAGCAGTAGGCCGGAGCCAAAGTATGAAGTTTCAGAAGGTGCGTTCAATTATGTCAAAGGACACACCAGACTTGGTTGAGTGGCTCACTCAGCTTTCCTCTTCTGCACCCTCCTCATCCTCTCTATCTGCACCCTCTTCACTCTCTGCTGTGTGCGCCACCAAAGACACCACCGCCAACACCACCACCACCATATACCCTCTGCTTGAGTCACTGGAATTATTTTCTGATCCATCACAAGACATTTGCGATGTGCAGACATTCTTGGCATCGAATCAGGAAGAGGAGGTAGCAGCAGCCGCCACTCAGCAGTCTGATGTCTGTACCCAGATTAGCCCAAAGAGGTTGGTCCCCGCTGTTGCTGCCTACTCCAAGATCTCAAATGTTAGTGGTATGGAATGTGACGTCAATGATGACGTGTCTATGGACGTCACGTGGGTGCCCACAAGAAAGAAAGAGGAGGGGAGTTCAGAGGGAGAGTGTCATGGTCTTACCTTCTTGCTGTTCTCCTTCGTTTGACATGTGCTGGCGGCCATCTTGGTTTCTGGGTTTCTTGTAGCCTCCCACTCTGCGGCTCCTCCTTCCCACTGGGAGGAGCTGGATGCCTAGCTCATATATATAGGAGGTCTGTGGCTTCAGTTCCTTGCTTGGTCCTCCTGTGTTCACATGCTTCTAAGACTGCTGCTGCTTCTGGTTCCTGATCCTGGCTTCGTCTGATTACCCTGCTGGTTCCTGATCCCGGCTTCGTCTGACTACCCTCCTGGCTCCTGACCTCTGGCTTCGCAAAGACTCTGCTTCGGTTTTGCCATCCGTTTGGACTTTTGCTTTACAGCTTGATTTTCAATAAAGCCTTCTTATTTTCACTTATCTGTTGTTGTACGTCTGGTTCATGGTTCCGTGACATTAGGACCAAGCCATGAATTCTTACGGTACAGGGCCATCCTCGCTACCCACGCTGGTTGCCAGACTTGATCAGCAGGATCACCTGTTGGGTCAGTTCGCCGTGGCGTTGCAAATCCTGCTTGAACGCACGGCTCATTTCGCTCCCGTTGCCGATGGGTCGGTTGTCGCTCCTGGGCCCGCTCCTACTGCGGCTCCGGTTGTTGCGCCAGAGTCTACCCCGACACCTGTTGTTGCGCCTGCGGTGTTTCGGGGTATGACCGGTTCTGCCCCCCTTCCACAGCGCTTTGGGGGAGAGCCAACTCAGTGCCGAGGTTTCCTTAACCAGGTGGGCATTTATTTCGATTTGCTGCCACATGCCTTTCCTACTGAGAGATCAAAGGTGGGCTTCTTAATTTTGCTGCTCTCGGACAAGGCCTTGGCCTGGGCCAGCCCTTTATGGGAGAACAACAATCCGGTGGTTGCCGAGTTTTCCGGTTTTGTTGCTTCTCTTCGGAGGGTATTCGATGTGCCGGCTCGTGCTGCCTCTGCTACGAAGCTCCTTATGTCCATCAGACAGGGTTCACGATCCGTAGCTGAATACGCCATTGAGTTTCGTACCCTGGCAGCAGAGGTGGGCTGGAATAATGAGGCTCTGGTCGCTGCTTTCTCTCATGGTCTCTCGGATGCCTTGAAGGATGAGGTTGCAGCTAAGGACCTACCAGTGGAGCTCGAGTCTCTTATTTCTTTCCTGATTTTGATTGACACCAGACTCAGGGAGAGACCTTCCTTTAAGGAGAGTCTGCGGAGGCCTCCTAACAGATTGGCGCCTACCTTTGCTGTCCCACCCGTGCCTCCCTCTGCTCCCACGCCTCCTGGGGATGACTTGGCTGGGGATGAACCCATGCAGCTGGGCTTTGCTCGCCTGTCCGAGGGGGAGAGGGTACTCTGGAGACGCGAGGGCCGATGCATGTACTGTGGTCTCGGTGGGCATTTTCGGTTGGCATGTCCGAACCGTCCGGGAAACGCTCGCACCTGAGATCCTGTCGGGGGCAGATCTTGGGTGGAGTCTCCTCGTCCCCGGTTTCCCGTGTTGACAAACCACTGATCACTGTTGTCCTCTCCTGGGTCGGGGGCTCAGTGACGACCCAGGCGTTGGTGGACTCTGGTGCTGGTGGTTTGTTCATTGATAGTGTGTTCGCTGCCGCCAATTCCATTCCTCTGCAGGTGTCATGGTCTTACCTTCTTGCTGTTCTCCTTCGTTTGACATGTGCTGGCGGCCATCTTGGTTTCTGGGTTTCTTGTAGCCTCCCACCCTGCGGCTCCTCCTTCCCACTGGGAGGAGCTGGATACCTAGCTCATATATATAGGAGGTCTGTGGCTTCAGTTCCCTGCTTGGTCCTCCTGTGTTCACATGCTACTAAGACTGCTGCTACTTCTGGTTCCTGTTCCTGGCTTCGTCTGACTACCCTGCTGGTTCCTGATCCTGGCTTCGTCTGACTACCCTGCTGGTTCCTGTTCCTGGCTTCGTCTGACTACCCTGCTGGTTCCTGATCCCTGGCTTCGCAAAGACTCTGCATCGGTTTCGCCATCCGTTTGGACTTTTGCTTTATAGCTTGTTTTTCAATAAAGCTTTCTTATTTTCACTTATCTGTTGTTGTACGTCTGGTTCATGGTTCCGTGACATTAGGACCAAGCCATGAATTCTGACGGTACAGGGCCATCCTCGCTACCCACGCTGGTTGCCAGACTTGATCAGCAGGATCACCTGTTGGGTCGGTTCGCCGTGGTGTTGCAAACCCTGCTTGAACGCACGGTACCCCAGGCCACGAATTCTGACGGTGCAGGGCCATCCTCACTACCCACGCTGGTTGCCAGACTTGATCAGCAGGATCACCTGTTGGGTCAGTTCGCCGTGGCGTTGCAAACCCTGCTTGAACGCACGGTTCATTTCGCTCCCGTTGCCGATGGGTCGGTTGTCGCTCCTGGGTCCGCTCCTACTGCCGCTCCGGTTGTTGCGCCAGAGTCTACCCCGACACCTGTTGTTGCGCCTGCGGTGTTTCGGGGTATGTCCGGTTCTGCCCCCCTTCCACAGCGCTTTGGGGGAGAGCCAACTCAGTGCCGAGGTTTCCTTAACCAGGTGGGCATTTATTTCGAGTTGCTGCCACATGCCTTTCCTACTGAGAGATCAAAGGTGGGCTTCTTAATCTCGCTGCTCTCGGACAAGGCCTTGGCCTGGGCCAGCCCTTTATGGGAGAACAACAATACGGTGGTTGCCGAGTTTTCCGGTTTTGTTGCTTCTCTTCGGAAGGTATTCGATGTGCCGGCTCGTGCTGCCTCTGCTGCGAAGCTCCTTATGTCCATCAGACAGGGTTCACGATCCGTAGCTGAATACGCCATTGAGTTTCGTACCCTGGCAGCAGAGGTGGGCTGGAATAATGAGGCTCTGGTCGCTGCTTTCTCTCATGGTCTCTCGGATGCCTTGAAGGATGAGGTTGCAGCTAAGGACCTACCAGTGGAGCTCGAGTCTCTTATTTCTTTCCTGATTTTGATTGACACCAGACTCAGGGAGAGACCTTCCTTTAAGGAGAGTCTGCGGAGGCCTCCTAACAGATTGTCGCCTACCTTTGTTGTCCCACCCGTGCCTCCCTCTCCTCCCACGCCTCCTGGGGATGACTTGTCTGGGGGTGAACCCATGCAGCTGGGGTTTGCTCGCCTGTCCGAGGGGGAGAGGGTACTCCGGAGACGCGAGGGCCGATGCATGTACTGTGGTCTCGGTGGGCATTTTCGGTTGGCATGTCCGAACCGTCCAGGGAAACGCTCGCACCTGAGATCCTGTCGGGGGCAGATCTTGGGTGGAGTCTCCTCGTCCCCGGTTTCCCGTGTTGACAAACCACTGATCACTGTTGTCCTTTCCTGGGTCGGGGGCTCGGTGACGACCCAGGCGTTGGTGGACTCTGGTGCTGGTGGTTTGTTCATTGATAGTGTGTTCGCAGCCGCCAATTCCATTCCTCTGCAGGCTCGAGGTTCTCCTCTGGCTCTTGAGGCGATAGACGGCAGACCCCTTCTGCCGCCACACGTGACTCATGAGACCCTTCCAGTGGGGTTAGCCATTGGTGCCGTCCACAGAGAGTCGGTCTGCTTCCAGGTTATTTCGTCTCCACACTACTCGGTGGTCTTGGGGTACCCCTGGCTCCAGAAGCATAATCCGATTTTCGATTGGAGATCGGCCGAGATCCTCTCGTGGTCACCGCAGTGTGGGGCTAGTTGCATCCATGGGCCTGTCAAGTTGCTGTGTACTTCCTCGGACTCTCTGTTGCCCCCTGAATACGAGGAGTACCGGGATGTATTCGATAAGGTGCGCGCGGTTGCCCTACCTCCGCACCGCCCATACGATTGTGCCATCGAGTTACAATCTGGTGCCGTTCCTCCTCGTGGCAAAGTCTATCCACTGTCGGTAGCGGAGAATGAGGCCATGGAGGAGTACGTGAGGGAGGCGCTTTCACGTGGACACATTCGCAAATCCTCGTCCCCGGCAGGGGCTGGATTTTTCTTTGTGAAAAAGAAGGGCGGTGAGTTGAGGCCTTGCATCGATTACAGGGGTCTCAATCGCATCACGATCAAGAACGCTTACCCGATACCCTTGATTTCCGAGCTGTTCGATCGCCTTAAAGGGGCCACGGTCTTTACCAAACTCGACCTGAGGGCGGCATATAACCTCGTAAGGATCAAGGCGGGCGATGAGTGGAAGACCGCGTTTAACACCAGGACCGGTCATTATGAATCCTTGGTTATGCCCTTTGGGCTGTGCAATGCGCCCGCAGTCTTTCAGGAATTCATCAACGATGTTTTCCGTGACCTGTTGCAGCAGTGTGTGGTGGTCTACCTGGATGACATCTTGGTATATTCTGAGTCCATGGAGACCCACATTCTGGATGTCAAACGAGTGTTGCAACGGTTACGAGAGAACAAGCTGTTCGGTAAGCTTGAGAAATGCGAATTTCACCGATCCCAGGTAACCTTCTTAGGTTACATCATTTCCGCTGAGGGGTTCTCCATGGATCCTGAGAAGGTTTCGGCTGTCTTACAGTGGCCCCAGCCCAGTGGTCTTCGCTCCCTGCAGCGCTTTTTGGGCTTCGCCAATTATTATCGGAAGTTCATCAGGGACTTTTCCATGCTAGCCAAGCCTCTCACGGATCTGACCAGGAAGGGCAGTAATTCCCAGGTCTGGCCGCCCGAGGCCATCCGAGCTTTTGAGGCTCTAAAGTCCGCCTTTGTGTCGGCTCCGATTCTGTCGCATCCCAACCCTGGGTTGCCCTTTGTCCTCGAGGTGGACGCGTCTGAGACGGGAGTAGGCGCCCTTCTGTCTCAGCGTAGAACACCAGAGGGTCCTCTGCTTCCTTGTGGGTTTTACTCCCGGAAACTGTCTTCCGCGGAGTGCAACTACCAGATTGGTGACAGGGAGTTATTGGCCATCGTGCAGGCTCTTAAAGAATGGAGGCACTTGCTCGAGGGTTCGGTGGTTCCGGTCCTCATCCTGACGGACCACAAGAATCTGACCTACCTCTCTGAGGCCAAGAGATTGACACCACGTCAGGCCAGATGGGCTCTGTTCTTGTCACGTTTTAATTACGTGGTCTCCTACCTACCCGGTTCCAAGAACATCAGGGCTGATGCCTTATCACGGCAGTACTCCGACCTGTCCAGGGAGGAGTCGATTCCGACTTCGGTCATACCTCCGAATCAGATCCTGGCTGCCATTCGCACCAGCCTGACCTCTCCCCTGGGTGAGCAGATTTTGGCGGCTCAATCTGGTGCTCCCTCTGGGAGACCCAACGGCAGATGTTTTGTGCCTGAGGAGTTGCGCACTCGGTTGTTGCGAACCTACCATAACTCCAAGACCGCGGGGCATCCTGGAAAGAACCAGCTGTCCTGGGCTGTTTCACGTCTGTTCTGGTGGCCTTCCCTACGTTCCGACATCGCCGCATATGTAGCGGCATGCTCCGTTTGTGCCCAGAGTAAGTCCCCTCGGCACCTTCCGTTGGGCCTTCTGCAACCCTTAGCCACCGGGGAGCGCCCATGGTCACACCTGGGGATGGATTTCATTGTGGACCTCCCTGCATCCCGAGGCCATACGGTCATCCTCATGATTGTGGATCGGTTTTCCAAAATGTGTCACTGTGTTCCTCTCAAGAAGTTACCCTCTGCACAGGAGTTGGCCACGATTTTTGCCAGGGAGGTCTTCCGGTTGCACGGTTTGCCCAAGGAGATTGTGTCGGATCGGGGGAGTCAGTTTGTGTCCAGGTTCTGGCGCGCCTTTTGCTCCCAGTTGGGGATTCATCTCTCCTTCTCCTCGGCCTACCACCCTCAGTCCAATGGGGCCGCAGAACGTTCCAATCAGGCCTTGGAGCAATTCCTTCGTTGCTATGTCTCTGATCACCAAGACAATTGGGTTGACCTCCTGCCTTGGGCTGAGTTTGCCAGGAACACGGCGGTGAACTCTTCCTCTGGGACGTCTCCCTTCATGGCCAACTATGGGTTCCAACCTGCCGTGTTACCGGAGGTATTCTCTCCCCAGGATATTCCGGCTGTGGAGGATCACCTTTCCGTCCTACGTGCTTCTTGGTTACAGATCCAGAAGTCCCTTGAGGTCTCTGCGCAGCGCCAGAGACTCCAGGCTGATCGCAGACGAGCGCCTGCTCCTTCCTACCAGGCCGGAGACCGTGTATGGTTGTCCACCCGCAACCTCAACCTTCGAGTGCCCACTCCCAAGCTGGCGCCTCGCTTTGTTGGTCCCTTCCGAGTGCTTCGCAGGGTAAACCCGGTAGCCTATGCCCTTGCGCTTCCTCCTGGCATGCGGATCTCCAACGTGTTTCATGTCTCCCTGTTGAAGCCTCTGGTGTGTAATCGTTTCACTTCCTCGGTTCCTCGGCCTCGTCCGGTCCGAGTGGGCAATCGTGAGGAGTATGAGGTGAGCAATATCCTGGACTCACGCCTGGTCCGCGGTCGGGTGCAGTTTTTGGTTCATTGGCGTGGTTATGGTCCAGAGGAGCGTTCCTGGGTTCCCTCCGCAGATGTCCATGCTCCTGCCTTGCTCCGAGCCTTCCACGCACGCTTCCCTCAGAAACCGTTCTTTACTCCGCGGAGGAGGGGCCCTTGAGGGGGAGGTACTGTCATGGTCTTACCTTCTTGCTGTTCTCCTTCGTTTGACATGTGCTGGCGGCCATCTTGGTTTCTGGGTTTCTTGTAGCCTCCCACCCTGCGGCTCCTCCTTCCCACTGGGAGGAGCTGGATACCTAGCTCATATATATAGGAGGTCTGTGGCTTCAGTTCCCTGCTTGGTCCTCCTGTGTTCACATGCTACTAAGACTGCTGCTACTTCTGGTTCCTGTTCCTGGCTTCGTCTGACTACCCTGCTGGTTCCTGATCCTGGCTTCGTCTGACTACCCTGCTGGTTCCTGTTCCTGGCTTCGTCTGACTACCCTGCTGGTTCCTGATCCCTGGCTTCGCAAAGACTCTGCATCGGTTTCGCCATCCGTTTGGACTTTTGCTTTATAGCTTGTTTTTCAATAAAGCTTTCTTATTTTCACTTATCTGTTGTTGTACGTCTGGTTCATGGTTCCGTGACAGCAGGCCCGAGGTTCTCCACTGGCTCTTGAGGCGATAGACGGCAGACCCCTTCTGCCGCCACACGTGACTCATGAGACCCTTCCAGTGGGGATAGCCATTGGTGCCGTTCACAGAGAGTCGGTCTGCTTCCAGGTTATTTCGTCTCCACACTACTCGGTGGTCTTGGGGTACCCCTGGCTCCAGAAGCATAATCCGACTTTCGATTGGAGATCGGCCGAGATCCTCTCGTGGTCACCACAGTGTGGGGCTAGTTGCATCCATGGGCCTGTCAAGTTGCTGTGTACTTCCTCTGACTCTCTGTTGCCTCCTGAATACGAGGAGTACCGGGATGTATTCGATAAGGTGCGCGCGGTTGCCCTACCTCCGCACCGCCCATACGATTGTGCCATCGAGTTACAACCTGGTGCCGTTCCTCCTCGTGGCAAGGTCTATCCACTGTCGGTAGCGGAGAATGAGGCCATGGAGGAGTACGTGAAGGAGGCGCTTTCACGCGGACACATTCGCAAATCCTCGTCCCCGGCAGGGGCTGGATTTTTCTTTGTGAAAAAGAGGGGCGGTGAGTTGAGGCCTTGCATCGATTACAGGGGTCTCAATCGCATCACGATCAAGAACGCTTACCCGATACCCTTGATTTCCGAGCTGTTCGATCGCCTTAAAGGGGCCACGGTCTTTACCAAACTCGACCTGAGGGCGGCATATAACCTCGTAAGGATCAAGGCGGGCGATGAGTGGAAGACCGCGTTTAACACCAGGACCGGTCATTATGAATCCTTGGTTATGCCCTTTGGGTTGTGCAATGCGCCCGCAGTCTTTCAGGAATTCATCAACGATGTTTTCCGTGACCTGTTGCAGCAGTGTGTGGTGGTCTATTTGGATGACATCTTGGTATATTCTGAATCCATGGAGACCCACATTCTGGATGTCAGACAGTGGTTCCGGTCCTCATCCTGACGGACCACAAGAATCTGACCTACCTTTCTGAGGCCAAGAGATTGACACCACGTCAGGCCAGATGGGCTTTGTTCTTGTCACGTTTTAATTACGTGGTCTCCTACCTACCCGGTTCCAAGAACATCAGGGCGGATGCCTTATCACGGCAGTACTCCGACCTGTCCAGGGAGGAGTCGATTCCGACTTCGGTCATACCTCCGAATCAGATCCTGGCCGCCATTCGCACCAGCCTGACCTCTCCCCTGGGTGAGCAGATTTTGGCGGCTCAATCTGGTACTCCCTCTGGGAGACCCAACGGCAGATGTTTTGTGCCTGAGGAGTTGCGCACTCGGTTGTTGCGAACCTACCATAACTCCAAGACCGCGGGGCATCCTGGAAAGAATCAGCTGTCCTGGGCTGTTTCACGTCTGTTCTGGTGGCCTTCCCTACGTTCCGACATCGCAGCATATGTAGCTGCATGCTCCGTTTGTGCCCAGAGTAAGTCCCCTCGGCACCTTCCGTTGGGCCTTCTGCAACCCATAGCCACCGGGGAGCGCCCATGGTCACACCTGGGGATGGATTTCATTGTGGACCTCCCTGCATCCCAAGGCCATACGGTCATTCTCATGATTGTGGATCGGTTTTCCAAAATGTGCCACTGTGTTCCTCTCAAGAAGTTACCCTCTGCACAGGAGTTGGCCACGATTTTTGCCAGGGAGGTTTTCCGGTTGCACGGTTTGCCTAAGGAGATTGTGTCGGATCGGGGGAGTCAGTTTGTGTCCAGGTTCTGGCGCGCCTTTTGCTCCCAGTTGGGGATTCATCTCTCCTTCTCCTCGGCCTACCACCCTCAGTCCAATGGGGCCGCAGAACGATCCAATCAGGCCTTGGAGCAATTCCTTCGTTGCTATGTCTCCGATCACCAAGACAATTGGGTTGACCTCCTGCCTTGGGCTGAGTTTGCCAGGAACACGGCGGTGAACTCTTCCTCTGGGACGTCTCCCTTCATGGCCAATTATGGGTTCCAACCTGCCGTGTTACCGGAGGTATTCTCTCCCCAGGATATTCCGGCTGTGGAGGATCACCTTTCCGTCCTACGTGCTTCTTGGGTACAGATCCAGAAGTCCCTTGAGGCCTCTGCGCAGCGCCAGAGACTCCAGGCTGATCGCAGACGAGCGCCTGCTCCTTCCTACCAGGCCGGAGACCGTGTATGGTTGTCCACCCGCAACCTCAACCTTCGAGTGCCCACTCCCAAGCTGGCGCTTTGCTTTGTTGGTCCCTTCCGAGTGCTTCGCAGGGTAAACCCGGTAGCCTATGCCCTTGCGCTTCCTCCTGGCATGCGGATCTCCAACGTGTTTCATGTCTCCCTGTTGAAGCCACTGGTGTGTAATCGTTTCACTTCCTCGGTTCCTCGGCCTCGTCCGGTCCAAGTGGGCAATCGTGAGGAGTATGAGGTGAGCAATATCCTGGACTCACGCCTGGTCCGCGGTCGGGTGCAGTTTTTGGTTCATTGGCGTGGTTATGGTCCAGAGGAGCGTTCCTGGGTTCCCTCCGCAGATGTCCATGCTCCTGCCTTGCTCCGTGCCTTCCACGCACGCTTCCCTCAGAAACCGTTCTTTACTCCGCGGAGGAGGGGCCCTTGAGGGGGAGGTACTGTCATGGTCTTACCTTCTTGCTGTTCTCCTTCGTTTGACATGTGCTGGCGGCCATCTTGGTTTCTGGGTTTCTTGTAGCCTCCCACTCTGCGGCTCCTCCTTCCCACTGGGAGGAGCTGGATGCCTAGCTCATATATATAGGAGGTCTGTGGCTTCAGTTCCTTGCTTGGTCCTCCTGTGTTCACATGCTTCTAAGACTGCTGCTGCTTCTGGTTCCTGATCCTGGCTTCGTCTGATTACCCTGCTGGTTCCTGATCCCGGCTTCGTCTGACTACCCTCCTGGCTCCTGACCTCTGGCTTCGCAAAGACTCTGCTTCGGTTTTGCCATCCGTTTGGACTTTTGCTTTACAGCTTGATTTTCAATAAAGCCTTCTTATTTTCACTTATCTGTTGTACGTCTGGTGCATGGTTCCGTGACAGAGAGATGGACCAGCAGATAGGGAGGAGAAGCAGGCGGAATGTAGATTGCACAGGAGGGACAAAGCAGACTGCTAAAGTATCGGGAGCGAGCCATCAACCATGTACAGTCACATCTGGTGCTCCCAGGACGCCGACACATTGTTCTGCAGTGTTGGCTTTTTTTAATGTGTCTGCTGCTGACAATAGTGTTGCCATCTGCAGCCTTTGCAGTCAACACATAAGTCGCGGTAAGCCCAACACTCACCTAGGGACGACCGCCTTAAGAAGGCACCTGGATTCCCATCACGAGCCCAGTGGGAGCAACGCCACCAGAACCCACAAAGCCACACTCCAGGCTCTCACCGTCCAGCCTCTTCTCCTTCTCCTCTCTCCTCACAATTGTCCTCCACTCCACCTTCCATCATGCCGTCCTCACGTTGTTCTGGAAAAAGGCAAGGTTCCGTGGCCCAAATGTTGGAGCTTAAAAAAAAATGATGACGCCAGATAACCCTCTTGCCCAACGGTTGACTGCTGGCTTGTCGGAACTGATAGCCCGCCAACTACTGCCATATCAACTGGTGGACTCAGAGGCCTTTCGGAAATTTGTGACCATTGGAACACAACAATGGAAGGTCCCAGGAAGGAAATATTTCTCGCAGAAGGGCATTCCAGAGCAGTATGGCCATGTTCAGGGGCAAGTGAATATACAGTCAGGTCCATAAATATTGGGACAACGACACAATTCTAATCTTTTTGGCTCTATACACCACCACAAGGGATTTGCAATGAAACAAACAAGATGTGCTTTAACTGAAGACTTCCAGCTTTAATTTGAGGGTATTTACATCCACATCAAGTAAAAGGTGTAGGAATCACAACAGTTTATATTAGGGATGCACCGAAATGAAAATTTTGGGCCGAAACCGAAAATGCAGGATGCCCTTGGCTGAAAACCGAAACCGAAAATGACTTTTTCCCCCCAAAAAATTTAAAATGGATAGAACAGGGTCATACACCAAAAACAGGCAGCGACGTACACCTGTCGCTGCCACCCTGTCACAGTATATGTACTGTGATGGGTTGGCAAGAGGTTAATTTAATTACCAATGGTATTTGTATTATGAAGCATGAGGGGTTAATGTATTTTCACTGCTGGTCACTCATCTATTAGTGACCGACCAGTGGCAGTTAATTAACCCCTTTGTGCTGCATTAGTGCAACCAGTGTCAGTGCAACCAGTGTTAATTAACACTGATACTGGTTGCACTAATGCAGCACAAAGGGGTTAATTACCTGCCACTGGTCGGTCACTAATAGATGAGTGACCAGCAGTGACAATACATTAACCCCTCATGCTTCAAAATACAAATACCATTGGTAAGCTGCCTCAGCTCCCCCCCCCACTGCCTCAGCGTCCCCCTCGGCAGTACACTCTCCCCCCCCCTCTGGCTCAGCGTCCCTCCTCGGGTGTCCTTCATTCAAAAGTCCCGCCTCTGGCCGGCGGCCCGCCTCCCGGCGATGTCACTACTACTATCTGTGTTGAATGAAGCGACATACCGGGCGGGAGGGCAGGGCGAGCGGCCGCTATAGATAGAACTATGTGATCCTTCCCTGTCACCTCAGTGGGACTGTGTGTGAATGAGAAGTGACCTGACACCGGGCGGGGGGGCGGGGGGAGCGGCTGCTAATAACTATAACTATGTGAGCCTTCACTGTCAGCGGAGATACATGCCTGACAGTGAAGTGAAGGCTCACATAGTTATAGTTATTAGCGGCCGCTCCCCCCGCCCCCCCTCCGCCCGGTGTCAGGTCACTTCTCATTCACACATAGTCGCGCTGAGCTGACAGGGATGGATCACATAGTTCTATCTATAGCGGCCGCTTGCCCCGCCCCCCGCCTGGTATGTCCATTCATGCACACATCTAGTAGTAGGGACGTCATTGAGTGGCGGGCGGCCGGCCAGAGGCGGGACTTTTAAAACCTGCCCTGCGCTGCACCCTCCTCCTTCCTCACGGCGGCCATTATTTTCGGCAATGTTAACCCATTATCGGCCCGAAATGGGATAGGCTCATTTTCAGACGATAATTTTGGTGGCCAAAATTTCGGTGCATCCCTAGTTTGTATATGTGCCTTCCACTTTATAAGGGACCAAAAGTAATGGGACAATTGGCTGCTCAGCTGTTCCATGGCCAGGTGTGTGTGATTCCCTCATTATCCCATTTACAAGGAGCAGATAAAAGGTCCAGAGTTTATTTCAAGTGTGCTATTTGCATTTGGAATCTGTTGCTGTCAACTCTCAATATGAGATCCAAAGAGCTGTCACTATCAGTGAAGCAAGCCATCATTAGGCTGAAAAACAAAACAAACCCATCAGAGAGATAGCAAAAACATTAGGTGTGGCCAAATCAACTGTTTGGAACATCCTTAAAAAGAAAGAATGCACCGGTGAACTCAGCAACACCAAAAGACCCGGAAGACCATGGAAAACAACTGTGGTGGATGACCGAATAATTCTTTCCCTGGTGAAGAAAACACCCTTCACAACAGTTGGCCAGATCAAGATCACTCTCCAGGAGGTAGGTGTATGTGTGTCAGATCAGGAACACTCTCCAGGAGGTAGGTGTATGTGTGTCAGATCAGGATCACTCTCCAGGAGGTAGGTGTATGTGTGTCAGATCAAGAACACACTCCAGGAGGAAGGTGTATGTGTGTCAGATCAAGAACACTCTCCAGGAGGTAGGTGTATGTGTGTCAAAGTCAACAATCAAGAGAAAACTTCACCAGAGTGAATACAGAGGGTTCACCACAAGATGTAAACCATCGGTGAGCCTCAAAAACAGGAACGCCAGATTAGAGTTTGCCAAACAACATCTAAAAAAGCCTTCACAGTTCTGGAACAACATCCTATGGACAGATGAGACCAAGATCAACTTGTACCAGAGTGATGGGAAGAGAAGAGTATGGAGAAGGAAAGGAACTGCTCATGATCCAAAGCATACCACCTCATCAGAGAAGCATGGTGGTGGTAGTGTCATGGCGTGGGCATGTATGGCTGCCAATGGAACTGGTTCTCTTGTATTTATTGATGATGTGACTGCTGACAAAAGCAGCAGGATGAATTCTGAAGTGTTTCAGGCAATATTATCTGTTCATATTCAGCCAAATGCTTCAGAACTCATTGGACGGCGCTTCACAGTGCAGATGGACAATGACCCGAAGCATACTGCGAAAGCAACCAAAGAGTTTTTTAAGGGAAAGTAGTGGAATGTTATGCAATGGCCAAGTCAATCACCTGACCTGAATCCGATTGATCATGCATTTCACTTGCTGAAGACAAAACTGAAGGGAAAATGCCCCAAGAACAAGCAGGAACTGAAGACAGTTGCAGTAGAGGCCTGGCAGAGCATCACCAGGGATGAAACCCAGCGTCTGGTGATGTCTATGCGTTCCAGACTTCAGGCTGTAATTGACTGCAAAGGATTTGCAACCAAGTATTAAAAAGTGAAAGTTTGATTTATGATTTTTAATCTGTCCCATTACTTTTGGTCCCTTAAAAAGTGGGAGGCACATATACAAACTGTTGTAATTCCTACACCTTTCACCTGATTTGGATGTAAATAACCTCAAATTAAAGCTGAAAGTCTGCAGTTAAAAAACATCTTGTTTGTTTCATTTCAAATCCATTATGGTGGTGTATAGAGCCAAAAAGATTAGAATTGTGTTGATGTCCCAATATTTATGGACCTGACTGTATCTCTGGCACTCTGCGGCAGGCCAGGAAAATCTTGGGCCATTTCAGAAGATCTTACACAGCCATGGCTCGCCTTGCTGACATTCAGCGGCGACACAACCTGCCCTTCAGACGTCTTATTTGTGACTGCCTGACGTGATGGAAATCAACGTTGCATATGTTTGATAGGCTGCTCCAGCAGAAACGTGCAGTTAAAGACTACCTGTACGAACTCTGCGGCAGGACAGGTTCTGGGGAGCTTGGGTTTTTTTCACCGCGCCAGTGGCTGCTCATGTGTGACGCATGCAGACTCCTGCGGCCATTCAATGAGATCACCAAACTGATCAGTAATATCGTACCTTACGACTTCTTTCTGGAGCGTGCATTGTGTCGTGTCATTGATCAAGCCGTCGAGGAGCAAGAGCAGCAAGATGAGGAAGTTGCAATGTTGGATGAAATCCCAGGGGGTGCTACTCCATCTGAGACAAGTCAACAACAGGAGTCTGAAGAGGAGTCAGAGGAGGAAGGTACCTGGGGCGGATAAGGAGGAGCAAGAAGAGCATGCTTTAAACCTTTCTGGGATCCCTGGTGTTGTCCGTGGATGGGGGAGGAGAACAAGGATGACATTATCCTGGATGATGAGCTGGAGCCAGGCCACTAAACCGATTCCAGTTTAGTGCAAATGGGGGGCCTTCATGCTCCAGTGTTTTAAGGGGGGACCCCTGTATAAAAAGCATAAAGGGCAAGGACCAGTACTGGGTGGCAACGTACTTAGACCCCCGGTACAAACAAAAAATGACGGAAATGTTTCCACCATCACAGAGGGTGGTAAGAATGCAGCACTTCCAGGCCTTGCTTCGAGAAATGCTGCATTCTGATTTTGCGTTCGCTGGCAGAGGAATTTCCACTCACAGAGAAACCGTTCCGGGTACCAACCCAACAGCGGCTGCAAGAAGAGGACATTTTGAAGATGTGTTGTTCACTTTAGATATGAGATCATTCTTTCAGCCGACCCATCGACAGCTGTACTCCGGATCCAGCATCAGGGAGCGCCTAGATCGACAGGTGTCCGACTACATCGGGTTAACGGCCAATGTGGATGCTCTGAGGAGTGATGAACCCCTGGACTACTGGGTGGGCAGGCTTGACCTCTGGCCAGAGCTTGCACAATTTGCAATGGAACTGTTGGCTTGCCCCCCTGTCCAGTGTCCTGTCTGAAAGGACGTTCAGCGCAGCAGGGGGATCGTGACCGATAAGTGCACTCGCTTAGCTCATGACAGTGTTGACTACCTCACATTTATAAAAATGAATGAGGCATGGATCTCATAGGAATTCAACACATGTGACCAGTAGACCATGTTTGATTAAAATTCCTCATGACAGGCCTCAAATATCCACCAGATCGCCATCCACCCACAACAATTCATGGTCCTTGTCTTCGGTAAATACAGCGGCATAAAAGGCATTTCATGTCCATTGAATGTCTAATTTTTGGGGCCTTTCATGGCCGACAATTATTTTTCCTGTGAATACCTAATGTACCTCCAGCCACAGAATACAACGTTCTTAGCTGTCGGGTAAACGCATGTGGGCTCATTTTTGGGGCCTGGAATGGGCGACACTTACTTCTGTATCCTGTGAATGCCTAATGTACCTTCAGCCACAGAATACAACGTTCTTAGCCAGTGGCGGCCGGTCGATAGGGGGTGCAGGGGCGCCCCCCCAACCAGCATCTTCAAAGAAAAAAATTACCATTTAAAGCCCACTAGGGGCGCCGGACCTATTGCTGGCTATGGTGGGGGAGGGGTTTGGCATCCCACCTGCTGACAGCAGAGGCGCCGATTGGCGGCCTTCTGGGTATCATCGGGGTACAGAGCAATGCGCCCGACACTCCCCACTTTTACACTTGTAGTCCTGTGATTGGTCCAGACTGCAGCCTGGACCAATCATTCAGGACATCCCGGCTGACGTCGTCGTGGGGGCGGTGCGTGCGTCCCAGTTCCCGCCCGCCGTCAGAGCGAGGAGGAGCAGCGCATGGTCGAGACGTCTCACAGAGTCACAGTCGAGTCAGCCAGCCCAGGAGAGCAGGTAAGTGATTGAAGCTGCTGCCTCAGTGCCTTGTGCATCCTTAGAACTGGGTACTAGGGCTTTGGTTGCTATGGGTTACTGCATCGTCAGCACTGGATGCTAGGGCTTTGGTTGCTAAGGGTTACCGCATCCTCAGCACTGATCTTTTACATTTGTGAATGCATGTATAGCTGTACATATATAGGTATGTGTGCATTTTTACTCCTACATACAACGCCGGAATGGATCTGCTGTAATGCTGAGCGGCATGCAATCCCCCCGTGTGTTATAATAGCATGCAGAACAATGTATTGTAATGTCAGGCTGCACACAGCCATGCATAATGTATATACCCACAAGACGCTATATGAGATAATGATGATGGGTGTATAAGACAATGATGAGGATGATGATGATGATGAAGGGTGTATTATATGGAGATGATGATGATGATGGGTGTATAATACAATGATGAGGATGATCCTATTTTCAATATCCTATGTGTATGCGGTATCTATATCTTGGCATGGCATGATGAGAAACCTCCAATCACCCCCCCCCCCCCCCAATTCTGTGTATAAAGTATCTTATGTATATATGTAACCTATATATATATATATATATATATATATATATATATATATATATATTCTAGATAGAGTGGTTAGATGTACACATTTTATTTAATATATATATATATACATATATATATATATATATATATATATATATATATATATATATATATTTTATTATTATTTTTTGATTCATCCTTTTATCCTGCTGATCTCATGTAGCCTCTTTGCAGCTCCTTCCTCTCTACATACACTCCAGCAATGACTCAATGACATTTCTTGAGGTGTGGTTAAAGGAGAGCTAAAGGTAGTTTTTTTGTTTTTTTTTAGGGTAGGGGATAATTATTACCCCCGTAAGATATTTTTTGTGATCTATGTTCAATTGGGGAGATTTCTCTTTGATTCCTGCCTCAAAGCCAATCAGGAAGTGGGAGGGAATCCTCGGTTGTCACCAGGAGTAATGTTTATATTATCAACAATCTCTATCAGTTTCCATGTGCTGCTGCACCTTTGTCTTGCTTTTGTTTACACAGCAATACCACTTCTCCTGATTATTGGCATATAGTCAGTATAACATGTCACTGTATAATGACCACTGTAAAAATCATTAAGTAGTCAAAAAAAATTCTAAGGTTCATTTGTTCGATATTCTCATTGTGTGTACGAGGCTTCAGGGTGGCGTGCAAAACGCCTTCAAACCTCCTAGCCTAACTATCATAACTTTTGATGAAATAGACACTTGTATAGAGCAGTGCCATACCGATCTCTCTTCTAAACATTCCCATATTGTCATTTGACTCCTAGGTACTGATCATTGTGGAAGCGAGGCAAATTTGTTAACCATGAAAGAAAATTCAGTTTTATCTTTAAAACAAAACCCCTTCACAAGGCGTTCAGATGAAGAGAAAATGAAGATAAAGGAGCTTGGACCAGATCGGCCCAACTTGGAAATTAAGCAACAGTCAAGTGATCGTGGTCGAGCTTACACTCGGTGCTTTTCTACCACTTGTTATGAGAGACGGAGTTGGCTAGCTGGATGCAATGTGAGTCATGCCTTCTATTGTTTTCCCTGTTTGCTGTTTCAAAGTCCTGGAACTGAAACGTTGTGGACAACAACAGGGGTTCGCGACTTAAAGCAGCTCACTGGAAAGTGCAAACAGCATGAAAGTAGCCGAAGCCATCATGACAATGCTATGAGGCTCCAGTTTTTTGGGAGGCATAGCATTGCTGAACAGCTAGATGAAGGCTATGGGAGTGGCATTAGAAGGCACAATGAGGAAGTCACCAAAAATCGACACATCCTGTCTAGAATAATAGACTGTGTGAAATTTTGTGGTGCATTTGAACTTGCTTTGCATGGCCATGACGAGAGTGAGACTTCAGATAATCCTGGGATATTCCGTGGCTTGGTCGATTTTGTTGCTTCTCTTGATGGAGTTTTAAAAGAGCACCTTGAGAACGCCACTGTGTTTAAGGGAACTTCGAAAACCGTGCAGAACGAGCTATTGGACTGTATGTTGTCTGTTGTAAAAGAACACATTATCCAAGAAGCACGAAACAGCGATTTTCTGTCAATCCAGGCCGACGAGACCACTGATATTGCCACACAGTGCCAACTTGTGCTTGTGCTGCGCTACATTGATGCCAAAAGCAACATACAAGAGAGGTTTTTTGAGTTTATTTCTCTGCATTCAACTACAGCAGATTCCATTGCTACAGCACTACAAGAGCGTCTTGCTGTCATCCTTCCAGAGGATCAGAAGAGTAAACTCATCTGCCAAGCCTATGATGGAGCTAGTGTGATGAGGGGTGCCACTGCAGGTGTTCAGAGGAAGATACAAGATGTTTACCCAAATGCCCATTACATCCACTGCTATGCACATCAGCTGAATCTAATAATTCAGCAGGCCACTTCTCGCATATCCAAAGTAAGACATTTTTTTTCTAACCTTGAAGGGTTTACCAGCTTTTTTTCAAGATCACCTAAGTGCACAGATGTTCTTGATAAAGTAGTTGCCCATAGACTACCAACATCAAGCAGCGTCAGATGGAACTTCCACAGCCGTGCCGTCAATACAGTGTTTGAGCACAGAGAGGACCTCATTCGCTGTTTTAAAACAATACAGGATTCAGGTGACTTTGACCTAACTACCACCAGAGAGGCAAGAGGCTTTGCCATGCTGCTGGAGGATCAGGATTTTAGATTTTTTCTGACCCTTTTCCACAACATCATGCCACATGTGGACTTCCTCTATGCCAAACTCCAGCGGAAGGACATAGATTCGGTCCACATTAAGGGGAGCATCCAGCAGTTCCAGCAGAGCATACAGAAGATCAGGTAGCAGCTTTATTCATCCTTTTCCTTGTTGTTGTTTCAATTATTATTACTTCTTCTACATTTTTCAGAGATTCTCTCCATTACCTGGTTGGCCAAATCAGTGAAGGTGGTTCTCAACCGAAGAGGTGGTGCTCGCTTAATCCAGAAGCCCATAAACTTATTGCAACCGAGGTTAGTTTTTATTTGTAGAAAGTATTTGTTTTTTTTTATAGCTTCCTGGTTTAGATATGAAGATTGGAAAGAAAAATATTTTTCTTACAATAAAAATGATGTGATCTATAAGAATTTGTTGTTTGTTTTTTTCCTCTAGTGGACAACATTGGTATTACAGCCTTCATAGCTCCCAGACCATCAGAAATGCATACAACTTATAAACATTTACTTAGAATGTCCTGTTCATGTGTATGGAGTTCTGAGAAATTCTGGATTCAAAAACACTGAAAATGATCTTCCTTTATAATAACTTAAACCTGAACATTCTAACAAGTGCTTTTTGAAATCATAATTTCTCAGCATCCCATACAAATGCCCAAGACATTCTGAGTACATATGTTAAGTTTCATGCATTTCTGATGCTCAGAGAGCTAACGCATGACATTGACATTTTGTCACCAGTACCTAGTCTTGTTTTTTTATCATTCTCGATAGGTCTGTGATACCATCCTCCTACACACCATGGAGCGCTTCTCCTTCACAAACCACCTGGTTAGTGCCACCCTGCTTCAAGCGAAGAAGTTTGAACAGTATGCAAGGGAATTTCCAAAGGAGGCACTGAGCACAACTGTGAAGACCTATCCTGTACTCGATGGGAGTAAGTTAAGAACAGAGCTTAGTCTCCTCTACTCCAAGGAGGAATTTCGAACCTGCCATGGTGCTGTGGACTTATTCCAGCTGCTTGTGGAGAACAATCTTAAAGAAGTCTTTGGAGAGACTGTCACTCTCCTGAAGATTCTCATCACCACACCCATGACCACAGCAGAGGCTGAGAGGTGCTTCTCAACCCTGAAAAGAATAAAAACTTTTCTGAGGAACACCATGACCCAGGAGAGGTTGAATGCATTGGCCATGCTGTCAATGGAAAAGAGACTGGTGACAGAAATGACAGATTTCAACCAGAAGGTGATAGAAAAATTTGCATGCCAAAAGGAAAGAAGAGCAAAATTTCTTTTCAAATAGTACCTGGTGACTTTTTGCGGTTTGGTTTTCTTGTTTCAGGTTTGTGAATTTTGTTAATAAAATGTTGAAAGCAATCCAATTGTCATTTTTCTTCCCTTTTCCTTCCACTTCACAATTTTGTGCCGGTCTATCACATAAAATACATTTACGTTTTTGGTTGGAAGATAACATGACAAAATGTGGATTATTTCAAGGGGTGACTATGAATACTTTTCAAGGCACTGTTCCTTGATTACTGAAGGCCCCTTTCACACTTGTGTGACGTCAAAGTCACACAATTTTTTACCGCAAATCAATACCTATTACATTTTTCTTTTTGCGCCCCCCAAAAATGTTGAGCACCAGATGCCACTGATCTGCTTTATCATACAGCGATCTACATTGATTGTATTGTGTGGAGGTGCAGTGCACGATCTTTTTGCCCGGAGGGAGAGATAGGAGTTTACTGTAGGGCCAGGCTGGAGAGATTGCTTGTAAGGAAAGCATAGGATAGGAACAATCTGCTTTAATCAGACAGCGATCTACATTGATTGTATTGTGTGGGGGTGCAGTGCACAATCTTTATGCCCTGACCTGAGCCCAGTGAGGAGGAGAAAGGAGAAAAAAAAACTTTTATCAGTGTGTTAGGTGGGCGGCGTGCGGTGCTGCACATTTCATGCAACCTCAGTGCATATGTGTCTGCTTAATCTGCATTTTAAAAAGAAAAAAAAAATTTTCCTTCATATTTTGCTTTGAAATACAGTCTTTAGACAGACATTGCTTTTCTAACCTGCTCTTCAAAAAGCACCAATGTGAGGGGGAAATAATTCTTTTTCAGTATTTAGGGAAAAAAAAATATTTTTCAGTTTTTTCATTCAAATCTTTTTTTTTTTTTTTATTCAATAGCGGAATAGAACAACAACAGTATCCAACCTGTTAGGCGTGCGGTGTGTAGCGGGCATTTCCTGCAAGCTGAGTACATATATGTCTGCTTAATCTGCATTTTAAAAAGAAAAAAACTTTTTCCCTTCATATTTTACTGTTTAGACAGACACTGCATTTCAAATCTGCTATTCAACAAGCACCAATTAAGGGGACAATTATTTTTCAGTTTTTCATTCATACATTACAGTGACATACACCCATTGCATACTGTTGTATTGCACCTTGCAATAAAAAACAACTATTTAGGGGCAAAAAAAGTTAATTGAGGCCCTGTCTGCATATGTTAAAGTGAGATACACCCATTGCATACTGTTGTATTGCGCCTTGCAATAAAAAAAACAAAAAAACATATTTAGGGGCAAAAAAAGTTGATTGCGGCCCTGTCTGCATATTTTACAGTGAGATACACCCATTGCATACTGTTGTATTGCGCCTTGCAATAAAAAAAACTATTTAGGGGACAAAAGAGTTTATTGCGGCCCTGTCCGCATATGTTACAGTGAGATACACCCATTGCATGCTGTTGTATTGCGCATTGCAATAAAAAAAAATTTAGGGGACAGAAAGATATTAAATTGCGGCCTAGTCTGTATCTGTACGTGTGAGATACACTCGTTGTATACTGTTGTTCTAGTCCGCTATTCAATAAACACCCATTTAGGGAAAAATATTAAATTGCGGCCTAGTCTGTATATGTACGTGTGAGATACACCCGTTGTATACTGTTGTTCTATTCCGCTATTCAATAAACACCCATTTATGGAAAAAATATTACATTGCGGCTTAGTCTGCATATTTTACTGTGAGATACACTCTTTAGATACTGTTGTTCTATTCCGCTATTCAATAAACACCCATTTAGGTAAAAAATATTACATTGCGGCCTAGTCTGCATATGTTACAGTGCAACAAGGCACACAGGTCTCGCATGGAGGCCCAGTTACTGGTGGTGAAGTGGTGCTGTTCCGCAGAGTGACTCACGCGTGCGTGCTGCAGCTGAAACTCCACTATGGCCTGCTGCTGCTCGCACAGTCTGGCCAGCATGTGCAAGGTGGAGTTCCACCTTGTGGGCACGTCACATATGAGGCGGTGAGCGGGAAGGCCGAGGTTACGCTGCAGCGCTGACAGGCGAGCAGCAGCAGGGTGAGAATGCCGAAAGTGCGCACAGACGGCCCGCACTTTCTGCAGCAGCTCTGACATATCGGGGTAATTTCTAAGGAACCTCTGCACCACCAAATTCAGCACATGCGCCAGGCAAGGGATGCGTGTCAAACCGGCTAGGCCCAGAGCTGCTACGAGAATTTCGCCCGTTATCGCACTTATATGCTGTGGACAGAGAAGAACTCCTGGAACTCTTCTGGCCTTAGCTCAGTGAGATAGAGTTTGGAAGACTAATGTCATAGACAGGTTGGCAAAATGTTTAGGGCTTTAGAAAGGGCCTCCAATGGCTTGTCAATGCGGTGCCTTCTCCACTCTCCATCTCACTAATAAAACCCCAATGGATGACTCTCTATGAACTGATCACATTCCAATCACCGATCATCTAATCATTGGTAAAAAAGAAGACTCGGCACAGAATATTGTACGAAGCGTTTTTATTGGACAAGATCAGAATAAGCGATTACCACACAGTAAATGATATGAATAAAATAAAGCTTAAATATTTTATAATAGAATTAACAAATGTGTCAAATGTATTAATAATCATACATTGGTTGGACCAATAAAAAGCCGGCTACTTTAATAAATCAAAAAGGATCAACATGAAGCAACCAATAAAAAAGGTTCACCAATGGAAGATAAATCCTGATTGGCTGCTGTGGGTTAATGCATGTTACAGTGATCTTTTTCCATCCAGTAGGTTAGATCTATATACATATTTATAAGTAGAACACAAAAAGAATAAAGCATTTCCCGTTAGGTCCTCATGATAAGCCATGGATTGTCATGATTGCCCACTTGTTGCCTTGTGTATTGCCCATCTATTGCCTCATGTATTGTCATGAATGATCACCTGTTGCCTCATGCATTGCCATAATTGTCCATCTCTTGCACCCTATAATGTAATGATTGCCCACTGCTATATAACATTTCCAAAAAAAAAAAAAAAAACATTTTTTTAAAAAATCTAATTTTGTTTAACATTTTAGGCCAATTTGTTTTCTGCTACATATTTTTAGTTTAAAAAAAAATCGCAATAAGCCTATTTTAATTGGTTTGCACAAACGTTTTTGCGTCTACTAACTACGGGAAAGATTTATGTCATTTTTATTGTTTTTTTTTTTTCTTACTAATAATGACGGCGATCTGCGATTTTTAGCGGGACTGCAACATTGCGGTGGACAGATCGGACCCCTAACTGACACTTTTGGGGGGGACCGGTGACATTACTACAGTAGTCAGTGCTAAAAAATATGCACTGTCACTGTACTAATGGCACTGGTAGGGAAGGGGTTAACCCTGTGGGTGATTAAAGGGGTTAAATGTGTACCTAGGTGGGTGATTCTAACTGTGAGGGGGCGTGGCTTGTGAAATGACCATAGAGACCTGCGATCCTATATGGAAGGCGCTCTATTGGTACTGATACCCTGATGGTACTAGTATCTTTTCAGGTTAGGGGCAGGTATCCAGTCAGTGCTTTAGGGGCAGTTAGAGATTGGCAGCAGTCACACAAATCGCTCTGTTAATGTCCACAAAAGTAATTTAAAGGGCTGCAATTTTTTTGGTATTGCTGTGCAGTGCACTATATAGGGCCGGGGTCCTCAATAGGCAGACTCCGGGCCGCCTCCGGACCCACTCGGACTTAAATCTGGACCGCCGAAGCGGTCTGCTTCCTTCTGTCATCAGCGGGGGGGCAGAATGGAGAGGATAGGGAGGATCGGAGTGGCTTTGTCTTACACTGGCAGCGCTGCATGATTACAAAAAGCCGAGTTCTTCTGCTTACTCGGCGGAGAGGATGTCCTACAATGTCCCGCCTCCTGGGCCGGCTCTTACCTATGATAGACATAACACTGGTGACGTCTATCATAGGAGCCGGTGTCCAGAAGGCGGGACTTTGTAGGACATCCTCTCCGCCGGGTAAGCAGAAGAACTTGGCTTTTTGTAATCATGCAGCGCTGCCAGTGTAAGACACAGCCACTCCGATCCTCTCCATTCTGCCCCCCCCCGCTGACTTGACTTTTTAAAATCATGCGGTACTCTAATCCGCACTGGTCACTCTTCATTAATGGAGGCACACTGGTCACTCTTCATTAATGGGGGCACACTGGTCACTCTGCATTAATGGGGGCATGGGCCACTGGTTGCTCTGCATTAATGGGGGCACGCACACTGGTCGCTCTGCATTAATGGGGGCACGCACACTGGTCACTCTGCATTAATGGGGGCATGCACACTGGTCAATCTGCATTAATGGGGCACGCACACTGGTCGCTCTGCATTAATGGGGGCACGCACACTGGTCAATCTGCATTAATGGGGGCACGTACTCTGGTCGCTCTGCATTAATGGGGGTACGCACACTGATCGCTCTGCATTAATGGGGGCACACACACTGGTCGCTCTGCATTAATGGGGGCACACACACTGGTCGCTCTGCATTAATGGGGGCACGCACACTGGTTCGCTCTGCATTAATGGGGGCACGCACACTGGTCAATCTGCATTAATGAGGGCACGCACACTGGTCGCTCTGCATTAATGGGGGCACGCACACTGGTCGCTCTGCATTAATTGGGGCACGCACACTGGTCAATCTGCATTAATGGGGGCACGCACACTGGTCGCTCTGCATTAATGGGGGCACGCACACTGGTCAATCTGCATTAATGGGGGCACGCACACTGGTCGCTCTGCATTAATGGGGGCATGCACACTGGTCGCTCTGCAGTATTGGGGGCACGCACACTGGTCGCTCTGCATTAATGGGGGCACGCACACTGGTCAATCTGCATTAATGGGGGCACGCACACTGGTCAATCTGCATTAATGGGGGCACCCACAATGGTCGCTCTGCTGCATTGGATGGGGGTAAGTTTTGGGGAATGCCTTTTTTTTGTTGTTGGCGTTCTGTATTTGGAATTTGACGGTCACTTTTCCGGACCTCGGACTGAATGGAAAATTTGTGAGTGGACCTTTCAAGTTTACATTTGAGTACCCCTGATATAGGGGGTGGGGGGAAGGGGCTAATCCACAGTATAATATACTTTGTAGAAAGCATATTATAGTGGATTAGTAGTATTATTGTGCACTGTGCAGCATTGTGACAGGTGTGGTGACTGAGCGTTGCTGCAGCAATACTACAAACAGTGCCAAACTCACTGGCCAATTTTTTGAACAACTGGTGTGATAAACCAGTGGCCCCCCAATACCACATATTGAAGTGGGGTGTTATCTGAGTATACTTTCATAAGTGTATTTGTGTCCTGCAACAATATTGCCTCTTTTGCTGTGTTAACTCTGATATACACAGTGCCAAACTCCCTGGCCAATTTTTTGAACAACTGGTGTGATAGACCAGTGGCCCCCCAATACCACATATTGATTTGGGGTGTTATTTAACAGGGTACTTTTATGAGAGTGTATTTTAGTCCTGCAAAAATGTGGCCTCTTTTGCTGTGTTAACTGTGCTACACACAGTGACAACAGTTATTGACCAATTATTTGTAGAACTGGTGTGATAAACCCGTGGCCACCCAATACCACAGATTGAAGCGGGGTGTTATATACCTTTTTCCAGATATACTGCGATTCTCTAGAGACTTTTGTCACAGGGTAATTAAAAAACATGACAGGCAGAGGAAGAGGCAGACACTTACGCAGGGGTGGTAGGGGTAGGGCAGGAGCAGTAGGCCGGAACCAAAGTGTGAAGTTTCAACTGCCGCGTGCAATTACGTCAAAGGACGCACCAGACTTGGTTGAGTGGCTCACTCAGCCTTCCTCTTCTGCACCCTCCTCATCCTCTCTATCTGCACCCTCTTCACTCTCTGCTGTGTGCACCCCCAAATACACCACCACAAACACCACCACCACCACATACCCTCTGATTGAGTCACTGGAATTATTTTCCGATCCATCACAAGACGTTTGCGATGCGCAGCCATTGTTGGCATCGGATAAGGAAGAAGAGGTAGCAACTAGCCTGTGTATCCTTCTACCACCCCCCCCCCATCATATATTACACCATGTGTAATATCAATATCTGATATAGATATCAGATATTACAGCCGCATATTGCAACCAAGATTTAGATGGGACTCGTTTAGCTGCAAAACTGGAACTGTTTATTGAACAAGAATACAGGCTTTTTATACACTACACACGCACATTATCATATGCAAACACAACTGTATACAGAAATATAACTAACACTATAACAATTAAGTTAATTAGCAACCTGGATAAATCGGGGATCTTATTCCAGGTCAGACTTGCCGGCATCGAGCTCACGAAGTACAATACACATTATTACAAGTGTAAACACACCCCCAATAGTTTGCTAGCAGACAATAGGTGTGTTAATTAGCACAATTAACAATACAAACAGTGATGTCCCTCCTCCTCAGACTAGTAGGCAACAGACTATAACAGGAGACCTACTTACAATAAACACATTATGGCAGCTCCCGTAGACGTCCAGCGACGAAACGTGCGTAGGGCGGAACCTAACGTCAACGTCACTTCCGGTCCGCAGCTCGCCGAGGGTGGAACGCGGAAGCTTCTCCGGCGCTGTCTGCACCTGTCTGACACGATCTGCTGCATCCGTTGCTAAAGCGTGAGTTACTACTAGCCTTTTGCAAACTCCCTATTGTATGCCACACTAAGAGGTTCGTTTTTCTCCTTTGCACTCAGATGGGATCCATCGGTCCGTAAGGACGGATTGGGGACAGGTCTGAGAGTTTTTTTCATACCCTATATGTTTTCCATGAATATTATCTGGCTACAGGGTAAGTGCGACCTCTAGTGGTCATATTGGAGGAACATGATACAAAAGGTATGCAATAGTATTTTCACTGCTTTTACTACTACTGACCACCATATCAATTATCGATTTCCACTATCTATCTATTGGGAATTATTTTACTACACTATTTATTTATACCATACCTTGCCACTTATACATTTATATTTATACTTATTTTTACTCGATTTGTGGCTGAAGTTTGCTATCACCTATATTCAGCCAGTGATTTGGAATCTTTCACAGGTATAAGATCTGCACATTTTTATATCTGCACTATATATTATGCACTAAGCACTTTTTCCTCTATCCCATTCACATTCTGCACATACTCCAGGTAGCGCCGTTTCCAACTTCTTCCCCCCACATTACATTATGGCAGGGTACCCCAGTGGTTTGAGTGGATTACATTACCATCTAAAGTAATTGCTAGTTTGAGGCATAGAGGCCTCAAATATGGAACCTCCAGTTCCCAGAGTCTGTGTGTTTTGGGGAGACATGAACATGAATCAGAAACAAGACCACTCCACCAATCCCCCAGGCATACACCTTCCAAAAAGCATGTCCCAGCTAGGTCTGTCAGAGTGACATCATTGCCCATGTAAAGCTACCCCAGTGAAGGCAACTTAAAGATAGTGTACCCCTATGGTTGCCCTGACCCTGCAAATCTTCCTGCCCCTCTGACACACTGGGTTCAGACATTTCTTACTGTACCCCAATGATGGCCCTAACCCTGCAAGTCTCCCGACCCTCTGACACACTGGGTTCACACATTTCTTACTGTACCCCAATGGTGGCCCTGACCCTGCAAGTCTCCCGACCCCTCTGATACCCTGGGTTTAGACATTTCTTACTGTACCCCAATAGTTGTCCTAACCCTGCAAGTTTCCTGACCCCTCTGACACCCTGGGTTCAGACATTTCTTACTGTACCCCAATGGTTGCCCTGACTCTGCAAGTCCCCTGATCCCTCTGATACACTGGGTTCAGACATTTCTTACTGTAACCCAATGGTTGCCCTGACCCTGCAAGTCCCCTGACCTCTCTGACACTCTGGGTTCAGACATTTCTTACTGTATTCCAATGGTGGCCCTGACCCTGCAAGTCTCTCAACCTTTCTGACACTCTGGGTTTGGACATTTCTTACTGTACCCCAATGGCTGCCCTGACCCTGCAAGTCTCCCAACCCCTCTGACACCCTGGGTTCAGACATTTCTTACTGTAGCCCAATGGTTGCCCTGACCCTGCACGTCTTCCAACTGCTCTAAAACCCTGGGTTCAGACATTTCTTACTGTAGCCCAATGGTTGCCCTGACCCTGCACGTCTTCCAACTTCTCTAAAACCCTGGGTTCAGACATTTCTTTCTGTACCCCAATGGCTGCCCTGACCCTGCAAGTCTCCCAACCCCTCTGAAACCATGGGTTCAGACATTTCTTACTGTATTCCAATGGTGGCCCTGACCCTGCAGGTTTCCCGACCTGACACCCTGGGTTCAGACATTTCTTACAGTACCCCAATGGTTGCCCTGACCCTGCAAGTCTCCTGACCCTCTTGTCACCCTGGGTTCAGACATTTCTTACTGTACCCCAATGGTGGCCCTGACCCTGCAAGTCTCCAGACCTCTCTGCCACCCTGGGTTCAGACATTTCTTACTATACCTCAAAGTTTGCCCTGACTCTGCAAGTTTCCCAACCCCTCTGACACACTGGGTTCATACATTTCTTACAGTGCCCCAATGATTGCCCTGACCCTGCAAGTCTCGTGACCCCTCTGACATTCTGGGTTCAGACATTTCTTACTGTACCCCCTAGTTGTCCTGACCCTACAAGTCTCCCGACCCCTCTGACACCCTGGGTTCAGACTTTTCTTACTGTACCCCTGTTGTGCGTTATACATTCGAGAATATTATTCTGAATGAAGTACGAGTTCTTTTTAATCGATTAATTTCTTTTTAACAGCATATACCAATCTTAGTGAACACAGACTACAGTAGAGAATATATATATATATATTTATTCATAAGACATGTATTCACAATAAATAGATATGGGTGACACAAAAATAAAATCTCACATAAAATACAAAAACTTAATGATAACACTAGTTGAATCGGTTTGGCTCAGCAATACAAATCAAAGGACAGGATTACTTTTTCCCCAGAAGGAGCAAAAACCATATATCAAGAGTTCTATATATCAGACAAAGTTGTCTGTGAATTGTGTAGCCAACAGTCACTCTGCTGCAGTTGGAGTGAGAACAGACTATGCAAAACGTGAGACTAATTCGCTAATATGTCGCTAAACCAAGAATGGAAAAAATTTAATAAAAACTAAAATAATGTTTAGAGAAAAATCTACAATGGTTGTTACAACTGGGAAGGTAATCTAAATATCCTGAGCATACGATTATAGCATACAAGGAAACAAAAATCAAAGAATCAATAATGCATAATTACCACTCCAAAATGGCTGATGGCTAAAAATGGTCATTTACCAGAGTCCTAAAATGGCTGCCTTTCCCAAAATGGTGGCTGGTTAGGGAGGAGCTTGCGTCCTTAAGGTTTTTCAGAGTTTCAGGTATAGAATGAAGGTGAAGTAAGATGGAGTATGATGAGTGTGTATGGGTGGATGTGTGTGTCTCTATGTCTCGTCTGGGTTCCTTTATATATTGTATAGGACAAAAAGGCCATAAAAATTACAATGAGCGGAACCCAGAAGGTGGAACTTCTTTCCATTGGTTGGGGTAAATAACCATTAACTGGTTGAGTAATTATGCAATACCTCTACTAACCACCATGTATGTCAGGGAGCAAAAATCTTTGATAGAAGTTACTACATTAATTTATAGTAATAAAAAAAAATGAGATTCTGTCCATATTCTCATGGTGTCGGCATGGCCATCTGATATTTCTGTAATATCTCTTTGAAAGGTTCAGTTCTGGTAACGCCGTTTAATGAGCATACATACTAATACCATATATATATATATATATATATAATTAAGAATAAGTGACTTACTTATAGATTATCTAAATTAATACGCAATAACCTGGGATTATAATTGTTTGACACATGTGATGTATTTAATCAGAAGGTTATCTACTAGAGAATTATTATGCTAGTAAATAATATAATCATGACATGGTCTGGGATCTACAATATGAAATAATCTAATTTAATCATCAGCTACTATTTAACTGATATAATATAATCTTCAATGGAGGATTGTCCATATAACCATCTTTCCACATCCCCTCTTGGTATATGATGGAACAAGGGGGTTGTAGATGCTTATGATTATATTAAATTCATTTAAAAATACAGATGGAATAAGTCTAAGTTAATTACCAGAAAATTAACCAAAAAATTTCTTTCCATGGCTCCTCTGTTGTTTATTTTTCCATAGGTGAAACAATGGTGTGTTAGTTAGGTAATCCATGATACAGCTGTCCTTGGGGAACCTGTTAGGATCTGCTACTGTATGGAAAATAACTCATGGCCAGGACACAATGTTTTATGGCTTCTTCAAATATATTCTCTTTTCAAGACCATAGAATATAGTCGTTATCTCCTGGGTTAGTCAACAACGGCTTACCACTTTTTAACAACAAACAATGGAAACTACAAACCGGAGTCTTTTATTGAGTTTCTAGTGAAGGCCATAAATTGAACTTTGTCTCTGGGGTCATTCAGTTCATAATTGTTCACATGCAATATGAAAAATATGCCTATTTCTTACCATAGTCCTGACAACCCCCTACCCTGATCATTGGTATTTTTAGATATTTATTGCTGGGTGGACTATATATAATCTCTGTGCGCCACTATCTCCTTCCTCCATTATCAGATACAAGGGATCTCCATCTTCCCTACTAATAGAACGGTGATCTGCCTTGTTTACATTGGTGGACAACTGTTCTGCCGCTCTCGGGAATGATTGCCGGGTACCAACAGACACGGCATCCGCCGGGCCCACTGATTGGCTCCTGCTGTGTCCAGCGGAAGCTGGGTGCCGGTGGTGCGTGTGCACACCCCAGACCCGGAAAAGCAGATGACTTACAGGTATGTGATTCTGTGCTCAACGGCTGCCCTACCGCAGTACATGTATGTGGGGTGGTCAGAGAAAAAAGTCTCCCTGTTAAATAGACCATGACCTGGTGGATTACATGCGGAACTCCTGGGCCCAGCTGAGGACATTTAGGGCCTCCTGGGCCTCCTGTGCCCAGATGAGGACATTTAGGGCCTCCTGTGCCCAGCTGAGGACATTTAGGGCCTCCTGTGCCCAGCTGAGGACATTTAGGGCCCTAGGATTGAAGATGTGGTGGATGTCTCCTTTTGGTTTGGGAACTGTGATAAGAGTAGAACTCCTGGAACTCTTCTGGCCCCAGACCTGGAAATGCAGATGACGTACAGGTACGTGATTCTGCGCCGAACGGCCACCCTGCTGCAGTGCATGTACATGAACATGAAAACGGAGCCTCTAATATAAGTGTTAATTCTTTTACGTTTGAAACGTACATAAGGAGTGAAACATTTCCCGCACTC
This sequence comes from Pelophylax lessonae, assembly GCF_965119305.1. Classification (NCBI taxonomy): domain Eukaryota; kingdom Metazoa; phylum Chordata; class Amphibia; order Anura; family Ranidae; genus Pelophylax; species Pelophylax lessonae. The sequence goes on from NW_028120008.1 coordinate 35,934, forward strand.
TGAACATGAAATAGGACGCTCGCCCGTATGAACTTTCTGGTTTCTGCGAAATAAACCTTTGCTTGGAAAACATTTCCCACACTCATAACATTAAAAAGGCGCTCACCTGTGTGTAAGTAGGTGTTCTTTCTTAGTGAAACATTTTCCACACTCTGCACATGAATAAAGACACTCGCTTTTATGAACTTTCTGGTGTCTAACAGGTAAACGTTTGAGCGCAAAACAATTCCCGCACTCTGAACATGAATAGGGAGGCTCACCTATGTGTATTCTCTAAAGGCTAGGAAAGTTTCCTTTACAATTAAAACATTTCCCACACTCTGAACATGAATAGGAAGGCTCACCTGTGTGTATTCTCTAAAGGCTAAGAAGGTTTCCTTTATTATTAAAAAATTTCCCGCACTTTAAACATTAACAGAGAAGCTCTCCCCTGTGGATTCTCTGATGGCGAAGAAGGTTTCCTTTACGATTAAAACATTTCCCGCACTCTGAACATGAATAAGGACGCTCACCTGTGTGTATTCTCTGATGCAAAAGAAGAGTTCCTTTATCATTGAAACATTTCCCGCACTCTGAACATGAATAGGGACGCTCACCTGTGTGTATTCTCTGATGCCTAAGAAGGTTTTTTTTATGATTAAAACATTTCCCGCACTCTGAACATGAATAGGGATGCTCACCTGTGTGTATTCTCTGATGGATAAGAAGGTGTCCTTTATGAATAAAATATTTCCCACACTCTAAACATAAATAGGGACGCTCACCTGTGTGTATTCTCTGATGCAAAAGAAGAGTTCCTTTCTCATTGAAACATTTCCCGCACTCTGAACATGAATAGGGATGCTCACCTGTGTGTATTCTCTGGTGGCTAAGAAGGTGTCCTTTATGAATAAAACATTTCCCGCACTCTAAACATAAATAGGGACGCTCACCCGTGTGTTTTCTCTGATGTCTAAGAAGGCTTACTTTACGATTAAAACATTTCCCGCACTCTGAACATGAATAGGGACGCTCACCCGTGTGTTTTCTCTGATGTATAAGAAGGCTTACTTTTTGATTAAAACATTTCCCGCACTCTGAACATGAATAGGGATGCTCTACTGTGTGTATTCTCTGATGCCTAAGAAGGTTTCCTTTATCATTAAAACTTTTCCCGCACTCTGAACATGAATAGGGATGCACACCTGTGTGTATTCTCTGATGGGTAAGAAGGTGTCCTTTACGAATAAAAGATTTCCCGCACTCTGAACAAGAATAGGGACGCTCACCTGTGTGTATTCTCTGATGGCTAAGAAGGTTTCTTTTATCATTAAAATATTTCCCGCACTCTGAACATGAATAGGGACGCTCTACTGTGTGTATTCTCCGGTGACTAAGAAGGCTTTCTTTACGAATAAAACCTTTCCCGCACTCTGAACATGAAAAGGGAAGCTCCCCTGTGTGTATTCTCTGGTGCCTAAGAAAGGTTCCTTTCTGTTTAAAACATTTCCCGCACTCTGAACATGAGAATGAATTCTCTCCTGTATGGTATAAAGAAGATTCCCTGAGATGAGATGGTTTCCCGCACCCGTCGGCACTGTCAGATATTAGAGAACTATGTGAAGTATCAGGAGATTCCAATGATCTCCTCCAATGGTGAGGTCTGTCATGTATATTATGAGGAACGGGATTTACTTCTGGAGAAGATGCCATGTCATCTTCTGTAGTCACATCTTCCTCCGATGTCCTTCTATTCCCACTACAGAGTCCGTCTGTCAGAAGACAAGAAAAATTACCAAGAGTTTTCCACACTCATATACACTGCTCAACACTTTATAATCAGAATATAGCATCAAGTCAGGGAAACTCCTGGGATATTCATCTGCTCAGTCAAGTAGCAGAGGGGGTTGTTACCAACAGGTGCACTAGATGGGCAACAATGAGACGACCTCCAAAACAGGAATGGTTTTACAGGTGGAGGCCACTGACATTTTCCCTACTCATCTTTTCTGAGTGTTTTTTTTATTTTAAATCAGAAAAAGTTTTATTATAAAGAAAGAAAAGTCCATTCCATTCGGTACACAATATTTCCGCTTTGTACAGTCATAGACACAGCGATTGTAACCTTCATATATAGTCACTCCTGCATGTTTCCATTCGCCACCTCCACTGACTCCACCCACTCCCCCAACATCTCACTGACTCCACCCACTCCCCCAACATCTCACTGACTCCACCCACTCCCCCAACATCTCACTGACTCCACCCACTCCCCCAACATCTCACTGACTCCACCCACTCCCCCAACATCTCATTGGCCTGCGCCTTATCCCGTTCCCTCCTGTTTATTCATTCCTAGGACTAATCCTACAGGAGTTTGGGAGAGTGGGATGAAGAGTGAAGTTCAAAGTGGTGGTTGCCAGCGGCAACGGATGGACTTTTGTTGGGACTGTAATCTGCTCTCAAGAAATGTGCAGGAGAGTTAGAGAAGGAGAGTTGCATCACGCTATACAAATGCTTAACAGTGAATGGTGCAAGTGTGGACGGAGAAAATGACGGCCCAGGGCACGTGGATCGGTGTGTCGGGGGCCATGTTTGTGCCAGTGCTATAGAGAAAAATGTTGACCGTGCAATTAATGACAGCGGGACACTTTTCCAAGACAGTATGGCGAGAGTTGTCGGTACAAATGCTATGAAGAAGAATGTCGGCCATGCAATGTCTGACAGCAGGACAATTCTCCTAAATAGCAAAGGGGGTCAGTTGGCCTGGAGAGATGGAGGTACAACTGAGGCCCAGGTACAGACAAGGATGGCGGATGCGTGTGGATTGAAGACCACGATCTGCTTTACAGTGATTTTCATGCTGGCTGAGCTGAGTTGGAGTGGCAATGAAAAGGTTACTGTACCGCGCTGGAAAGCGGGCGCTGGAGAGATCTGCCTATCAGGAGGAGCCACCGCCAAAGAATCAGCTAATCTGGAGTTGTGGGCGGAGACACCGCCCACGCACAGCCAATCTGGAAAGAGGAAGGGGGGTCTATAAATTACTTCTGCCTTCGGGTGTAGCTGAGAGGGAGACACGTGTGTGGAGAAGCAAGATGGCGAGTGGCGGAGTAAGCCCGAGCGCGGAGGCTATTCCACATGTTGGCGGAGATCCTGTGGAGCAGACCGGAATGCCGACATCGGCCCTGTGGGACACCGGGGTGTGATTGGTGCCCGATAGAAGACTGGCGTTGTGTACCAGAGCAGGCGTGGAACACTTGGGCCTGGTATGTAGTCAATGCCTGAATGTTACCATATGGATGCAAGGGTGGGGCCAGTGCGGGCACTGTGGCAATCTGCTGCTGCGGGCGGGGAAGAGTGAAAAACAGCCCAGGAGACTGAATGTGACATGGGAGACCGGGGTCACTCGTGCTCGGTTGGCCTCTTAATCAGGACTCTGGGCAGAGGAAGAGGAGTGTTCAGGGTGCTGATGGAACTGGGCTCAGTAACATCTGCCAGTGCTACAGAGTGCCACATGAGAGAAACCTGTACTTCCGAGGCTGTGTGCATGCAGGTAGTGAGGGCTGGGGAGCGGCCACCTGATGTACAGAAGACTGCAGTGGCAGACACCAGGTCTGCTCCAACAAAGGCAAAGGGGAGTCAATGGCCTGCGGTGACCAGGGCTGTGAGTTTGAGCAGCGAGGAAGAGGCCGGGGTCATTTATGTGGGGTCTCCTAGTTTCCAGCATCGCTACAGATCCTTGGAGGAGGGGATCGATGTCTGGAAATCAGAGGAAGAAACCGAGTGGGACTGGGGGTCGAATGAACGGAGCAGTTCGGCCAGTCCAAGTGTTCCTGATGAGGAGACTAGAGATTCTGTGATACATGGACAGTGTGCTAAGAATCTGGGGTTCTGTGAGGCCTACTCTAACCGGGTCCCAGATCTATTCCCTCCTCGGACCTATGCCCGGGCTCAGGAACAAAATGAGGCCTATGCGTCTCTCATCATTAAGGAGGAGACCCTGTATTCCCCACCTGGGAGAGGCAACAGACAAACATTCCCCAGGTTCTCCAGACTACAACATCTGATACAGAGGAAGGTGGCCTTAGAATATGGATATGACTTTCCTTATGCTCCAAGGGAGATCATGTTGGAGATTGAGGCCAGGAGAGAGGCTTGGTGTGACGAGGCTGTGTGGGACTTCCTTTATATCCCAAAACCCCACTGCAACCAGTCAAAGCCGGAGTTATGGAAAACCTTCCAATCTGTAAAGGCTAACTGGAACTTTGGGCGGGCCATCGATATAGACAGAGTGGAGGTCCACCGCCCAGATGGATCTGGCCAGGCATGGTCCATCCTTGTAAAAGACTCAGAGGGGAAAGGTGTGTGAATCCCACATCCTGACTACTATTGCTAAGGACACAGGATGCTGAGTTTAGTGAGGCTGGCTAGCCTGAGTTTGCTTACAGAAGAAGATGGGCTGGAGAGCCCGAATGTGAAGTGTACAGTGATGTTTCAAGTTTCACCTTTGTTGCTAGGGCCCAAGCCCTATTTCCAATACCCCTTTCCCTTCTATCCTTGCAAAAGGGATTGGGAAATCTACAATTACCACTGCTAAGTGGTTCCAGTAAAGAGGGCCAACCCTCCAACTTTAAAGAAGAAGAGACCCTTACTAAAGGAGGACTCTAGTGATACTATAACTGTGCTAAAAAGGAGATCCTTTGGGCCATCGGGCCAGGATCATGTACCACCGCAAGTTAAAAGGACACTCTGTGGAGTAGTTAGGTCATCGGGCTGAAGAGGAGAATTCTTTGCAAAGAGACTCTTTTACAAAGATGCCTTGTGAAGATTCTATTGGGCCAACGGCCCAGTAATGGAACTTTGTTGGGTTTCTACCTAGGGAGAATGGGTAGTGGCCTGAGGTATCTTTGGTGGGGGGTGCCCTAGTGCCAGGGGCCCCTGAAGAGACTGTTTACACCCACAAGTCTGACAGGTTGCTCAGGCTCCAGCAAATACCTTGTCCTTAAGAAGACATGTAGCCTCGGTGCTACAGGTGTGAGGGACACTGTGACCATCAGTCGGATGGACTCCACATGTCTTCGAGAACTTGTGGGCTTGGCTGAAATGGAAGAAGAGTCAGTGCCCGGGTGCTAAAGGGACTGTGTCTGTTTCAGTCACTCATTGTGGCTAGAAGGTAGATAGTTAGCTTGACAGGGTTTGGTTGTCACCTGTACAGGAGTGGAGCTGAACGCCTAGTCAAGCCTACTGGAAGTGACATCTGTCAGGATGTGTAGCTAGGGATCTTGGGTGAGAAGGTCGCCTCTGAGGAGAGGGCATTCTCACTACATTAGGTAGAATGTTATTAATATGCAAATGTTGGAAGTGCTAACCTTTAATTCTTCCTTTGCAGGCTTGCACGGGATGTCCGGGTCTGGCAAGGCCCTCCATTTTTGAAAAGTGAATGTTAGTTACCTAGTTAGTTAATGTTGACATGTTACCCACTCAAGCAGAGTTTTGTGTGGTGGGGGGTGCATTAAGTTGTTTTGTGAATATTTGTTCAGAATATCTATATTTTTCTACATAATTTATTATATGTACATTTGTTATTTCCCTCCCCCCCCCCTTTTCCAGGTTTGTGGGATACTCCGTTTATTTTTGTAGGAAATTTTTGTAGGGGGGAGGCTGCCCCAGAGCCAGTGAGGACATGGCTCGTTTGGTGGGGGGTGGATGTAGCACCCTCCTAGTCAGGTGCTAGAGATTGAGTATAGTTTTGTCTCTGTCTGCCTATCAGAGAAGCAGCAGGTAAATTCTATATTGCACTCTGCTTATCAGGGAGCAGGATCTGTGAGTTAGGTCTGCTCAGTGTGCCCAGTGTGTGATTCATCTGGTCTAAGGGAGTGTCCCCAGCTGATCCAATGGGGAGGCACATTGGATGCTGGAGGAAACCTGGCCAATGACACACAGGCTTTTGATACAGTCCCAAGGATTGGCACAGATGGGTTGTCTTGGTGAATTGTGGGGCAGGGTATAAAAAGCCAGGGGCACATGAGGTAGAGGTCTTTTGGCGGGAAGCAAAGTCCCAGAAGGAGGATGGTGGCTGCCTCCTCTTCTGCAGCAGTTGGTGATGGTCACAGGCAGTTGGCCTGAACCAGTGGAAAGGAGCTGAACCCAGAGGTCCAGGAGAGCTGACTGGAGGAGTCAGGGCACTGCAACAATCTGGAAAAACTGTATCGTGAGTACAGAGGATCTTGCCCAGGGGTCTGCCCAGGAAGGGGACCACTGTGAAGTTTATAGTCAGTGGACAGGTGTCAGCTAGTACAGAGGAAGGGGGTGCTGGGGGAGTACCCTGAGGAGAAACACAAATAGGAACACTTACCTCAGCTTCATTCAAGTGGCAGGATGAAGTAGCGGCCTTGCCGCATTCTCAAGCTAGAAGTCCTCTTAATTGTGAATAGTTCAACAGTTGGAGTATCCCACTCATCCCTTCTCCTATCCCAATATGAAATAAAACCACAAAAACAACTACCCCTAGACTGATCATTGACTGAGCCAAGAACATAAAGTGTTAAGATTTCTGCAAGTTCTGCAAGCAGTTGCTACAGGTAACCCAAGGGAATCCTTAAAGTGTGAAAATTCAGCAGTCCTATAGGGAGCAGTGATACACCTTATATACCTTTCATTTATTCAAGAAGGCTGCCGGGGGGGGGGGGGGGGGGGTCGGGCCCGTCCCTTGGCTCTTTCCAGCTACAACCCCACATAGGCACACGCTAATTCATCCGGCTCCTTACTGGTGAGCGTCTTAGCATTTTTTTTGCAATCTCTTAGTAATTTGAGGCCTCTCTCTGTGGGATTCCCCCCTTCTCTTTCACTCTCTCATATTCTTTGCTTGCCTGACTTTCCTTTCTTCCTCTCTCATACCATCTTTGCCTCCCCTCTTTATCTCCATTCTCTTCATACCCCCCCCGCCCCCTACTACTTAGGGCAACACCATGCTAAACTGGATCTCCCAGATCTATTCTGCCCTGCCACCCAGGTTAAGGTGAACGGTATCTTATTGGACTATTTCAGAATTACAAGTGGGACAAGACAGGAGTGCCCTCTGTCACCCTTACTCTTTGCATTATCACTAGAAACTAGTGTTGAGCGAACACGGACTGTATTATTCGTGTTCGTACCGAATAATTGGATTTTTTGTACCCGAACACGGACACGGACACTTTACTGTATGTTCGGGTAAAAATCCGTGTTCGGTCGTTTTATTTCCGGGTTTTGCATGCTTTGGCGCTCTTTTCATGGCGGGCTTTCAACAGCCAATCAACAATCGTTTAACTGGTGTGCCTTAAGCCATCCCAGCCATGCCTGCAAATGTCTCAGTAGCTGTGATTGGCCGTCTGAAGCATGTGACCAAGTCTTTATAAGTTCGAGGCAGCCGCAGCGGCGTCATTATGCTGCTTAGATTCAGGGACAGAGCACACATCAACGTGCTGGCTGCTGATTAGGGAAAGATAGGCAGGAAAAAACCATTTGTGTCCGGATAGAATTGAGGGACAGGTCGGAGTGTTTAGGCAGGGCGAGTTGTAGGCATTTTAGGGATAGAGTCTGCTGAATTATATAGGGTCAGTGTCTTCTACAAACTACAATCGATATTGCTGTGTGGGGGGTGGGGTGAATCTGCACTCAATCCTGATCTACGATCTCTTCTCAATCCTGTTAGGGACAGAGTCTGCTGAATTTTAGGGAAACTGTGTTCTACAAACTACAATCGATATTGCTGTGTGGGGGGTGGGGTGAATCTGCACTCAATCCTGATCTACGATCTCTTCTCAATCCTGTTAGGGACAGAGTCTGCTGAATTTTAGGGAAACTGTGTTCTACAAACTACAATCGATATTGCTGTGTGGTGTGGGATTGGAGATAGGCAGGTGTCAGTGATCCACATCCATTTTTCTGTGTGTGAGCTGCAGTGAACACAATCTTTTTGGGCTGCAGTGAACACAATCTTTTTGGGCTGCAGTGAACACAATCTTTTTGGGCTGCAGTGAACACAATCTTTTTGGGCTGCAGTGAACACAATCTTTTTGGGCTGCAGTGAACACAATCTTTTTGGGGTGCAGTGAACAAAATCTTTTTGGGGTGCAGTGAACACAATCCTTTTTGGTGTGCAGTGAACACAATCTTTGTGGGGTGCAGTGAACAAAATCCTTTGTGGGGTGCAGTGAACACAATCTTTTTGGGGTGCAGTGAACAAAATCCTTTTTGGGGTGCAGTGAACAACATCCTTTTTGGGGTGCAGTGAACACAATCTTTTTGGGGTGCAGTGAACAAAATCCTTTGTGGGGTGCAGTGAACACAATCTTTTTGGGGTGCAGTGAACACAATCTTTTTGGGGTGGAGTGAACAACATCCTTTTTGGGGTGCAGTGAACAAAATCCTTTTTGGGGTGCAGTGAACAAAATCATTTTTGGGGTGCAGTGAACACAATCTTTTTGGGGTGCAGTGAACACAATCTTTGTGGGGTGCAGTGAACACAATCTTTTTGGGGTGGAGTGAACAACATCCTTTTTGGGGTGCAGTGAACAACATCCTTTTTGGGGTGCAGTGAACACAATCTTTTTGGGGTGCAGTGAACACAATCTTTGTGGGGTACAGTGAACAGAATCTTTGTGGGGTGCAGTGAACACAATCTTTGGGGGGTACAGTGAACACAATCTTTGTGAGGTGCAGTGAACACAATCTTTGTGGGGTGCAGTGAACACAATCATTGTGGGGTACAGTGAACTCAATCTTTGTGGGGTACAGTGAACACAATCTCATACTGAAGGTTTGAGGGTGCTGCCTGTTCCATACTCCCCCTACTCCTCATCTAGCCTTTTAGGGGTACAAACAATAGTAATTGGGGCCTAGTGTGGTTGTGTACGTGTGATATACATACACTTTTTTGGGATCATATTTTCTATTCCGCTATTTAATCAAAAACCTTTGGGGATCAGTTAAATTGGGGGATAGTCTGTGTTGGTACGTGTGAGAGAGATCCACCTTTCCAAGTTGTTGGGGTTCATCTCATACTTCTGAAGGTTTGAGGGTGCTGCCTGTTCCATACTCCCCCTACTCCTAGCCTTTTAGGGGTACAAACAATAGTAATTGGGGCCTAGTGTGGTTGTGTACGTGTGATATACATACACTTTTTTGGGATCATATTTTCTATTCCGCTATTTAATCAAAAACCTTTGGGGATCAGTTAAATTGGGGGATAGTCTGTGTTGGTACGTGTGAGAGAGATCCACCTTTCCAAGTTGTTGGGGTTCATCTCATACTTCTGAAGGTTTGAGGGTGCTGCCTGTTCCATACTCCCCCTACTCCTAGCCTTTTAGGGGTACAAACAATAGTAATTGGGGCCTAGTGTGGTTGTGTACGTGTGATATACATACACTTTTTTGGGATCATATTTTCTATTCCGCTATTTAATCAAAAACCTTTGGGGATCAGTTAAATTGGGGGATAGTCTGTGTTGGTACGTGTGAGAGAGATCCACCTTTCCAAGTTGTTGGGGTTCATCTCATACTTCTGAAGGTTTGAGGGTGCTGCCTGTTCCATACTCCCCCTACTCCTAGCCTTTTAGGGGTACAAACAATAGTAATTGGGGCCTAGTGTGGTTGTGTACGTGTGATATACATACACTTTTTTGGGATCATATTTTCTATTCCGCTATTTAATCAAAAACCTTTGGGGATCAGTTAAATTGGGGGATAGTCTGTGTTGGTACGTGTGAGAGAGATCCACCTTTCCAAGTTGTTGGGGTTCATCTCATACTTCTGAAGGTTTGAGGGTGCTGCCTGTTCCATACTCCCCCTACTCCTAGCCTTTTAGGGGTACAAACAATAGTAATTGGGGCCTAGTGTGGTTGTGTACGTGTGATATACATACACTTTTTTGGGATCATATTTTCTATTCCGCTATTTAATCAAAAACCTCTGGGGATCAGTTAAATTGGGGGATAGTCTGTGTTGGTACGTGTGAGAGAGATCCACCTTTCCAAGTTGTTGGGGTTCATCTCATACTTCTGAAGGTTTGAGGGTGCTGCCTGTTCCATACTCCCCCTACTCCTAGCCTTTTAGGGGTACAAACAATAGTAATTGGGGCCTAGTGTGGTTGTGTACGTGTGATATACATACACTTTTTTGGGATCATATTTTCTATTCCGCTATTTAATCAAAAACCTTTGGGGATCAGTTAAATTGGGGGATAGTCTGTGTTGGTACGTGTGAGAGAGATCCACCTTTCCAAGTTGTTGGGGTTCATCTCATACTTCTGAAGGTTTGAGGGTGCTGCCTGTTCCATACTCCCCCTACTCCTAGCCTTTTAGGGGTACAAACAATAGTAATTGGGGCCTAGTGTGGTTGTGTACGTGTGATATACATACACTTTTTTGGGATCATATTTTCTATTCCGCTATTTAATCAAAAACCTTTGGGGATCAGTTAAATTGGGGGATAGTCTGTGTTGGTACGTGTGAGAGAGATCCACCTTTCCAAGTTGTTGGGGTTCATATCATACTTCTGAAGGTTTGAGGGTGCTGCCTGTTCCATACTCCCCCTACTCCTAGCCTTTTAGGGGTACAAACAATAGTAACTGGGGCCTAGTGTGGTTGTGTACGTGTGATATACATACACTTTTTTGGGATCATATTTTCTATTCCGCTATTTAATCAAAAACCTCTGGGGATCAGTTAAATTGGGGGATAGTCTGTGTTGGTACGTGTGAGAGAGATCCACCTTTCCAAGTTGTTGGGGTTCATCTCATACTTCTGAAGGTTTGAGGGTGCTGCCTGTTCCATACTCCCCCTACTCCTAGCCTTTTAGGGGTACAAACAATAGTAATTGGGGCCTAGTGTGGTTGTGTACGTGTGATATACATACACTTTTTTGGGATCATATTTTCTATTCCGCTATTTAATCAAAAACCTCTGGGGATCAGTTAAATTGGGGGATAGTCTGTGTTGGTACGTGTGAGAGAGATCCACCTTTCCAAGTTGTTGGGGTTCATCTCATACTTCTGAAGGTTTGAGGGTGCTGCCTGTTCCATACTCCCCCTACTCCTAGCCTTTTAGGGGTACAAACAATAGTAATTGGGGCCTAGTGTGGTTGTGTACGTGTGATATACATACACTTTTTTGGGATCATATTTTCTATTCCGCTATTTAATCAAAAACCTCTGGGGATCAGTTAAATTGGGGGATAGTCTGTGTTGGTACGTGTGAGAGAGATCCACCTTTCCAAGTTGTTGGGGTTCATCTCATACTTCTGAAGGTTTGAGGGTGCTGCCTGTTCCATACTCCCCCCTACTCCTAGCCTTTTAGGGGTACAAACAATAGTAATTGGGGCCTAGTGTGGTTGTGTACGTGTGATATACATACACTTTTTTGGGATCATATTTTCTATTCCGCTATTTAATCAAAAACCTTTGGGGATCAGTTAAATTGGGGGATAGTCTGTGTTGGTACGTGTGAGAGAGATCCACCTTTCCAAGTTGTTGGGGTTCATCTCATACTTCTGAAGGTTTGAGGGTGCTGCCTGTTCCATACTCCCCCTACTCCTAGCCTTTTAGGGGTACAAACAATAGTAATTGGGGCCTAGTGTGGTTGTGTACGTGTGATATACATACACTTTTTTGGGATCATATTTTCTATTCCGCTATTTAATCAAAAACCTCTGGGGATCAGTTAAATTGGGGGATAGTCTGTGTTGGTACGTGTGAGAGAGATCCACCTTTCCAAGTTGTTGGGGTTCATCTCATACTTCTGAAGGTTTGAGGGTGCTGCCTGTTCCATACCCCCCCTACTCCTCATCTAGCCTTTTAGGGGTACAAACAATAGTAATTGGGGCCTAGTGTGGTTGTGTACGTGCGAGATACATACACTTTTTTTGATCATATTTCCTATTCCGCTATTCAATAAAAACCTTTGAGGATCAATTGAATTGCGGGATAGTCTGTGTCGGTACGTGTGAGAGAGATCCACCTTTCCAAGTTGTTGGGGTTCATCTCATACTTCTGAAGGTTTGAGGGTGCTGCCTGTTCCATACTCCCCCTACTCCTCATCTAGCCTTTTAGGGGTACAAACAATAGTAATTGGGGCCTAGTGTGGTTGTGTACGTGCGAGATACATACACTTTTTTTGATCATATTTCCTATTCCGCTATTCAATAAAAACCTTTGAGGATCAATTGAATTGCGGGATAGTCTGTGTCGGTACGTGTGAGAGAGATCCACCTTTCCAAGTTGTTGGGGTTCATCTCATACTTCTGAAGGTTTGAGGGTGCTGCCTGTTCCATACCCCCCCTACTCCTCATCTAGCCTTTTAGGGGTACAAACAATAGTAATTGGGGCCTAGTGTGGTTGTGTACGTGCGAGATACATACACTTTTTTTGATCATATTTCCTATTCCGCTATTCAATAAAAACCTTTGAGGATCAATTGAATTGCGGGATAGTCTGTGTCGGTACGTGTGAGAGAGATCCACCTTTCCAAGTTGTTGGGGTTCATCTCATACTTCTGAAGGTTTGAGGGTGCTGCCTGTTCCATACCCCCCCTACTCCTCATCTAGCCTTTTAGGGGTACAAACAATAGTAATTGGGGCCTAGTGTGGTTGTGTACGTGCGAGATACATACACTTTTTTTGATCATATTTCCTATTCCGCTATTCAATAAAAAACTTTGAGGATCAATTGAATTGCGGGATAGTCTGTGTCGGTACGTGTGAGAGAGATCCACCTTTCCAAGTTGTTGGGGTTCATCTCATACTTCTGAAGGTTTGAGGGTGCTGCCTGTTCCATACCCCCCCTACTCCTCATCTAGCCTTTTAGGGGTACAAACAATAGTAATTGGGGCCTAGTGTGGTTGTGTACGTGCGAGATACATACACTTTTTTTGATCATATTTCCTATTCCGCTATTCAATAAAAACCTTTGAGGATCAATTGAATTGCGGGATAGTCTGTGTCGGTACGTGTGAGAGAGATCCACCTTTCCAAGTTGTTGGGGTTCATCTCATACTTCTGAAGGTTTGAGGGTGCTGCCTGTTCCATACTCCCCCTACTCCTCATCTAGCCTTTTAGGGGTACAAACAATAGTAATTGGGGCCTAGTGTGGTTGTGTACGTGCGAGATACATACACTTTTTTTGATCATATTTCCTATTCCGCTATTCAATAAAAACCTTTGAGGATCAATTGAATTGCGGGATAGTCTGTGTCGGTACGTGTGAGAGAGATCCACCTTTCCAAGTTGTTGGGGTTCATCTCATACTTCTGAAGGTTTGAGGGTGCTGCCTGTTCCATACCCCCCCTACTCCTCATCTAGCCTTTTAGGGGTACAAACAATAGTAATTGGGGCCTAGTGTGGTTGTGTACGTGCGAGATACATACACTTTTTTTGATCATATTTCCTATTCCGCTATTCAATAAAAACCTTTGAGGATCAATTGAATTGCGGGATAGTCTGTGTCGGTACGTGTGAGAGAGATCCACCTTTCCAAGTTGTTGGGGTTCATCTCATACTTCTGAAGGTTTGAGGGTGCTGCCTGTTCCATACCCCCCCTACTCCTCATCTAGCCTTTTAGGGGTACAAACAATAGTAATTGGGGCCTAGTGTGGTTGTGTACGTGCGAGATACATACACTTTTTTTGATCATATTTCCTATTCCGCTATTCAATAAAAACCTTTGAGGATCAATTGAATTGCGGGATAGTCTGTGTCGGTACGTGTGAGAGAGATCCACCTTTCCAAGTTGTTGGGGTTCATCTCATACTTCTGAAGGTTTGAGGGTGCTGCCTGTTCCATACTCCCCCTACTCCTCATCTAGCCTTTTAGGGGTACAAACAATAGTAATTGGGGCCTAGTGTGGTTGTGTACGTGCGAGATACATACACTTTTTTTGATCATATTTCCTATTCCGCTATTCAATAAAAACCTTTGAGGATCAATTGAATTGCGGGATAGTCTGTGTCGGTACGTGTGAGAGAGATCCACCTTTCCAAGTTGTTGGGGTTCATCTCATACTTCTGAAGGTTTGAGGGTGCTGCCTGTTCCATACCCCCCCTACTCCTCATCTAGCCTTTTAGGGGTACAAACAATAGTAATTGGGGCCTAGTGTGGTTGTGTACGTGCGAGATACATACACTTTTTTTGATCATATTTCCTATTCCGCTATTCAATAAAAACCTTTGAGGATCAATTGAATTGCGGGATAGTCTGTGTCGGTACGTGTGAGAGAGATCCACCTTTCCAAGTTGTTGGGGTTCATCTCATACTTCTGAAGGTTTGAGGGTGCTGCCTGTTCCATACCCCCCCTACTCCTCATCTAGCCTTTTAGGGGTACAAACAATAGTAATTGGGGCCTAGTGTGGTTGTGTACGTGCGAGATACATACACTTTTTTTGATCATATTTCCTATTCCGCTATTCAATAAAAACCTTTGAGGATCAATTGAATTGCGGGATAGTCTGTGTCGGTACGTGTGAGAGAGATCCACCTTTCCAAGTTGTTGGGGTTCATCTCATACTTCTGAAGGTTTGAGGGTGCTGCCTGTTCCATACTCCCCCTACTCCTCATCTAGCCTTTTAGGGGTACAAACAATAGTAATTGGGGCCTAGTGTGGTTGTGTACGTGTGATATACATACACTTTTTTTGGATCATATTTTCTATTCCGCTATTCAATAAAAACCTTTCTAGGGCAAGATCTTAAATTACAGAAATATGAGGAGACCGTCAAATAAGGGCCGTGGCCTGGGTCGTGGTGCTGCTGGTAGAGCTCCTGTTGCAAGGAGAGGACATGGTCGATCTGTGCCAGCTACACGCACAAGTGAAACACCTTCCTCAAGTGTGAGTAGGCGACAGAACCTGCATCAGTATTTGGTAGGGCATCAAACGCCCCTAGAAGTGATGAGGCCAGAACAAGTTGAGGCGATAGTAGATTGGTTTGCTGCTGACAGTGCCTCCAGTTCCTTCACATTGTCTCCCACCCAGTCTACTGCAGAAAGGTCAGAGTTGGCACCTGCAGCCAATGTCCAACCGTCTTTCACCTCACCCCCTTGCAAATCAGGCCAGCAGTCTGAGCCCCAAGCCATACAGCAGTCTCTTATTCTTTTTGAGGACTCTGTCAGCAGGGTTTCCCAGGGCCATCCACCTAGCCCTGCCCCAGAAGTGGAAGAGATTGAGTGCAGCGATGCCCAACCACTTATTCCTCAAGATGAGTACATGCAAGGATCATCGCAGCACGTCTCCGATGATGACGAAACGCAGGTGCCAACTGCTGCGGCGTTCAGCATTGTGGAGACCGACAAGGAGGGCAGGGGTGAAGACTGGGTGGAAGATGATGTGGAGGACGATGAGGTCCTCGACCCCACATGGAATGAACGTCATGCAGGTGAACTGAGTAGTTTGGAGGAAGAGGCGGTGGTCGCACAGAGCCACCAGCACAGCAGAAGAGGGAGCAGGGTGCAGAAGCGGAGCGGCCGTGCCCTAGACACTACGCCCGCTACTGCCCAACGCAGCAAGGGAACGAGCGCACCAAAGTCAGCTCAAAGGAGTTCTCTAGCGTGGAAGTTCTTTAGAAAATGTGCTGATGACAGGACACGAGTGGTTTGCACCCTGTGCAATCAGAGCTTGAAGCGAGGCATGAACCTTCTCAACCTGAGCACAACCTGCATGATCAGGCATCTAAGTGCAAAGCACGAGCTGCAGTGGAGTACACACCTTCAAAACCAAGAAACGTCTCTGGCTCATCCTGCTTCCTCTTCTGCTGCAGTCTCGGCCGCTCCAGCCACATCTGTAGTGATACCGGCACCTGCCACCCCGCAAACAGACGATCTGTCAGCAACACCACCACCTGGGTCACCAACAACCATCTCCACAATGTCCCGTGGAAGCGTTCAGCTTTCCATCTCCCAAACACTTGAGAGGAAGAGGAAGTACCCCCCTACCCACCCGCGATCCCTGGCCCTGAATGCCAGCATTTCAAAATTATTGGCCTTTGAAATGCTGTCATTCCGTCTGGTGGAGACGCACAGTTTTAAAAACCTTATGTCGGTGGCTGTCCCACAGTACGTCGTGCCCAGCCGCCACTACTTTTCCAGGCAAGCCATCCCTTCCCTGCACAACCAAGTGGGGGAAAAAATCAGGTGTGCACTGCGCAACGCCATCTGTGCCAAGGTCCACCTAACTACGGATACGTGGACCAGTAAGCACGGTCAGGGGCGTTATATCTCCCTAACGGCACACTGGGTAAATGCAGTGGCGGATGGGCCTGAGGCGGATAGCAATTTGGCGCATGTCCTTCCACCACCGAGGATTGCAGGGCGCTTCAGTTTGCCTCCTGTTCCTAACTCCTCCTACTCCGCTTCCTCATCCTCTACCGCCTCCTCATCCGGACAGCGTAACACCTTCACCACCAACTTCAGCACGGCCAGGGGTAAACGACAGCAGGCAGTTTTACAACTTGCCTGTTTGGGGGACAAACCACACACCGCGCAGGAGTTGTGGAGGAGCATGGAACAGCAGACAAATGAGTGGTTGCTGCCAGCGAGCCTCAAGCCCGGCCTGGTGGTGTGCGATAACGGGCGAAATCTCATAGCAGCTCTGGGCCTAGCCGGTTTGACGCACATCCCTTGCCTGGCGCATGTGCTGAATTTGGTGGTGCAGAGGTTCCTTAAAAACTACCCCGATATGTCAGAGCTGCTGCAGAAAGTGCGGGCCGTTTGTGCGCACTTTCGGCGTTCTCACCCTGCTGCTGCTCGCCTGGCAGCGCTGCAGCGTAACTTCGGCCTTCCCGCTCACCGCCTCATATGTGACGTGCCCACAAGGTGGAACTCCACCTTGCACATGCTGGAAAGACTGTGCGAGCAGCAGCAGGCCATAGTGGAGTTTCAGCTGCAGCACGCACGCGTGAGTCGCTCTGCGGAACAGCACCACTTCACCACCAATAACTGGGCCTCCATGCGAGACCTGTGTGCCTTGTTGCGCTGTTTTGAGTACTCCACCAACATGGCCAGTGGCAATGACGCCGTTCTCAGCTTAACTATCCCACTTCTATGCCTCCTTGAAAAAACAATTCGGGCGATGATGGAAGAGGATGTGGCACAGGATGAGGAGGAGGAGGAGGATGAAGAGGTAACATTTCCAAGGCTTTCAGGGCAGTCATTCGCAAGGGGCTCCGAGGGTGGGTTCCTGCACACGCAAACGCCAGGGACGCAATTGTCCAGCAGGGGCACAGTTCTGGAGGATGAGGAGGATGAGGAGGAGGAGGAGCTGGAGGAGGAGATGGAACCATGTTCACAGCAGGGTGGCACCCAGGCCAGCTCATGGCCATCACTGGTGCGTGGCTGGGGGGATACAGAGGACACGGACCATACACCTCCCACAGAGGACAGCCTTTCGTTGCCTCTGGGCAGCCTGGCACACATGAGCGATTACATGCTGCAGTGTCTCCACAACGACCGCCGAGTTGCCCACATTCTAACTTGTGCTGATTACTGGGTGGCCACGCTGCTGGATCCCCGTTACAAGGACAACGTACCGTCCTTAATTCACTCACTGGAGCGCGATCGCAAGATGCGCGAGTACAAGCGCACGCTGGTAGACGCCATGCTGCTGGCATTCCCATCTGACAGCGGGGCCACAGTGGAAGCACAAGGCAGAGGAGGAGGAGGTCGCCAACGCAACCAGGGCACCGCCAGCACCTCAGAAGGCAGGGTTAGCATGGCCGAAATGTGGAAAAGCTTTGTCAGCACGCCACAACAAACAGCAGCACCAGCAGCTCAGATGGAACGTCTTAGCAGGAGGCAGCATTTTACCAACATGGTGGAGCAGTATGTGTGCACACGCCTACATGTAGTGAATGACGGGTCTGCCCCCTTCAACTTCTGGGTCTCCAAATTGGGCACATGGCCTGAGCTTGCCCTTTACGCCTTGGAGGTGCTGGCGTGCCCTGCAGCCAGTGTATTATCTGAACGGGTATTTAGCACGGCTGGGGGCGTTATAACAGACAAGCGCAGCCGCCTGTCCAGAGACAATGTGGACAAGCTCACGTTCATTAAAATGAACCAGGCATGGATCCCACGGGACTTTTCCGTACCTTATGCAGAATAGCAATGGATACCGACCTTACCCACCCATTGTTCCATTTTTGCTCTTTCTCACTCTTTTGGGGTGTACCCTCATTTAAAATTTGTGAAAAGAAGCAGTGTTGGCTACCTCGTCCTCCTCCTCAGGGCCAGATTAATGTAGGGTCTATTGGAGCTGCAGCTCCAGGCCCCTACCTTTTATATAGGCCCCGGGTTGGCCATATTCACTGTTACTGCTCTTCTGTCACTTGTAAACACAGAAGTCTGGCTTCTATGCTCGCTTCCCCAGGCAGCACCCTCAGAACCTCCCCACACAGCGTGAAGGCCGGACAAGGAGGGACAGTTGGCGATGCATGGATGTGTTTATGGGCTTCAGAGACAGCATCCCATGTTGAATTAGGCATGCATGGCTGCACCCTTCCTCCTCTGGGTGCATGGCAAGGCACGGCCCTAAGGCCCTTCAAAATCCTCAGCACCAAGCCCATGATGCTGTTAATCCGGCCCTGGTCCTCCTCCACCGCCGCTTCCACCTACACCGCCCATAGGTGTGCGCAGCCTATTGCATTAAGGTGTGCACCCCAAAGTTGAAATACACATGCATGTGTTTGCCAGCAGGGAGAGTAATGTATCGGGGCCATGTACCTGTAGGCAAGGAGAAATAGAGCAGAGCAGGTCCCAGGGAGATCTTTCCCATCTCCTCACTGGCAATGCTATGTGCCCTAGGTGATTAGGGTGTGCCCAGGCACACCCAGCACACCCTGTGCGCACGCCTATGTCACCGCCACATCCACCACCACCTCAACCTCCCTCCTACTCCATATGGGCCTCGTCCTTCAGAGATGAAGAAGAACATTGTTTTATTTTTCTGTTTTTTTTTGTTGTTTTAAGTTATTTCCCTATCCACATTTGTTTGCAGAGCACTTGCCATGCTCTTAATTACGTTTTGCTGCCATTTGCAGCACTCTAGCCCTTTCCTTTGGTGTTTTAGAGCCATTTTAGTGCCTTAAAGTTCGGGTCCCCATTGACTTCAATGGGGTTCGGTGTCCGGGAAAAGTTCGGTAAAAGTCCGGGACACGGACCCGGACTTTTTTTTAAAGTTCGGCCGAACCCGTCGAACACGGACATCTAGGTGTCCGCTCAACCCTACTAGAAACCTTTTTATGTAGAATACGCATCCACCTGGATATCTCAGGCATGACTGTTGGGGTGACCCAGCAGAAAATACGACGACATGTTATTTTCCCTCATAAATCCCATAATTTCCCTACCGAATCTTCTTCACAAGTTTGAGGCATATGGCACTCTGTCCAATCTAAATATAAACTTTACTAAATCTGAAAGATGAAACATTATTAAAATCTGCATACTCTCTATACCTCTTTCAAGCACTTCCGATATTCATCTCTTCACAATACTTTAAACAAGATGACACTCTACTAGTGGTTTTATCTGGGCACATAAGCGACCTAGGCTATGTAGGAGACTACTCTTGCTTAAACGACTAGGTGGACTGGCAGTTCCGGACTTATGCAAGTACTGTCAGACTACACAATTGGGGAGACTCAGACTGGTGTCATCATGGTGAAGCAAAGCTTTGGCCCAGACTAGAACAGGCCCAATGTGACATACCCCTCCATAGAGCTTCATCGTGCCACCATTCACTACCAGACTCCATAAGACGCCATCCCCTCATAGGTCACACAGTAAGAACCTGCTCTAAATTATTCACACAACTTTCACTTTCCCCGACGCATTCGCCACTGACACCCATACTGGGGAATCCCCAGTTTACCCCCGGCTACCAAGATAAAACATTCAGGACCTTGATGGAGTCAGGCTATTTCCAAGCCTCCCAATTTTTCAACATCATCTAGTTGGCCTGCACTCAAAGACCTCATGGACTCCTCGGGACCCTACCGTCTAGATTTCTGGAGGGCATTGCAACTCCATAATTTCTTAAACTCATTTCCACCTCCCAGTGAACGCAACACACAACTTACACCCTTCGATGAACATTGCTCTCAAGACAGAATACTAACACAGGTATTATCCACGACCTATGCATTACTGATCACACCCCAGGGGACTTACCAACCCCCATTCTTAGCTAAGAGGGAACGGGATTTAGACTGTAACTTTAATCCAGACCAACAAAATCACATCATTCTGTTTACATTTACATCATCCATCTGCATGTAAATACAAGAAACCAACTTCAAACTCCTAACAAGGTGGTACCGCACGCCGTCAAGGTTGAGCAGATTCTTCCCCACACTCACTGATCAGTGCTGGAGATGCCAGGAAGGACCGGGGGACACTCCTACATGATTTTTGGTTGTGTCCTAAACTAGAGGAGTTCTGGAAGACAGTACGTGAAATGTCTCAGAGGTTTATAAACCGACCGCTCCCCAATGACCCTGCTCTCTTCCTTCTCCATGCCTCTAACATCCCGGCCCAGACCTATAAAAATTCTGTCATTTGTCACCTTCTAAATGCTGCTAAAATGTGCATCCCTCTTAAATGGAAAAACCCACAGGTCCTGACTGTTGACATGTGGCTCAAAAAGGTCGAAGAAATAAATAGAATGGAAAACCTTGTTCTCTCGACACGTCCCCAACACGAACGATAAACCAAAACCTGGGGTCAATGGAATATATTTGTCCTCTCTAATGAAGGCTGCTCTTTAATTAAGGGAGGCAATACTAAAGAGACCTCATGTTGAGTTTGGGGGAGCTCTAAAATATTGGTGGAAAGTATTGCTGATGTAGGGCCATAGCTTTACCAATGCTAACCCTCCTAACCCCCAATCCCCCCCCTTTCACACCTCCTTACCCCTTCCCCCCTCATCCCACCTACTTATCCTCTTCTGCCTCTCTCTAGGTTTCTTTTACTTCCCTCTCTCTTTCCACTACTTATTCACTTTACTCCTTCCTTCTTCTTCTATACGTTATGCCAAACTGGAACAGACAACTCCGGGAACTTTCTAGTCCTGCATAACTCCTCCCATTAGAGGAATTGTAGAACACCTCTTATTCTACCACCGATGTAGATCTCAACCTTATGACTGAATTGTCTTCAATGTTGTAATACACTGTCTCAGCATATGTTCTATAAGGAATGTTACTGTTTATTATGCCTGGAAGTTGTCTTTTATATAAATAAAAGAATTGAAAAAAAAAAAAAAAAGAGATCTGACATGGATCAATGATACAACCTTACCCAACCAAACATCACTAAGTAATAATGCTATTGAAATGATAACAATTTTATTGTTTGGAACATGACGTTATATTGAGGATTGGAGATGGACCTTTCATATGGTGTACAGTATCTTTTCCTCATTTGTTTGGGATAGGACGTTAGACTCAGGCATGGGGCAGAAGACCCAAAACTCATAACCTAGGTGCCTATATCATGCACATTTTTTTGCCAGCCGATTCCCAGAATCTCCATAAATCCAGTCTAGAGACATAAATTGTGTCTGCAGCACAGAGAAGGAAGATTATCCGAGAGAAATACAGGACGGGGAACACAGCTCAGGAAAGTGACCAGGGGATTACAGGCTGATATCACCCAGTCCCCGCCCTACTCTGGACCAATCAGTGAGCAGTATGGGTGGAGGAATGTATTTAGTGTTAATGACCCACCTGTGCTGATCTTTGTAGGAGTGTTCCCCTCTATAAATGTCCCCGTTATTCCATCCTCCTCCATAGACTGCTGATCATCCCTCACATACCTCTCTTCTTCTTCTGCTTTAACTTCAAATTCTATATCGATTGGATCTCCACTCTAAATCAAGAAAATGAAAGAATATCATCTATAAAATATAAGATTTATTATTGTGACATAAAAATCCACACATTGTCTCCATGAGTCTGTGTTTTATAATCTCTGTCTCACCGACCTTGTAACATTGAGGGATGGTGTGACCTTCCTGTGTGGAATCCCGGGAATACAGAGGACGGTGACATCTCTCTGGTGGGTTCCTGGTATTAGGTGGCTCCATCATATCCTTGTGTCCTTCTGAAAACTCCTCCATCACTCCATACTCCTCATCCTCCTCTTTATACTCTTCTTTAACATCAATATTATCATCCCCGAGGTTTTCACTCTGAATATATAATAAAACATTTCTTGTAACAAATATACCGTATATAAATCAGAACTACCAATCATTGTCAATCATCTACCTGATGATGGTGGGGGATGGTGTGACCTTCCTGTGTGGAATCCCGGGAATACAGAGGACGGGGACATCTCTCTGGTGGGTTCCCATTACTGGATCCATCTGTAGGAAACACACACACTGACTGAATACATTGTTTCTATGTGTTTATCCGATGATGGGAGATCTAGGTGGATCCTCCGTACTGCTCTCTCCTTTACAATAAAGTCTCCTCTTACCCGGTGATTTGAGGAGCGGCTGATTCTCCATCATGACGTCATTGTAGAAGTGGATCTACAGATCCTCAAACATAAATCCATATACCCAAACAGTTTTTGTATTTAGTGGCCATCACTCACCTATGCTGATGTCTGGAGAAGATTCCTCCTCTTTAACTTTGTCCATCATCCCAACCTCTTCCCTGAACTGCTGATCCCCCCTCACATACGTCTCTTCTTCCTCTTTAACCTCATCTTTTATATCTATCAGATTTTCATTCTAAAACAAACAAAATAGCAGGGAATGGTTGCTTTAAAATGTGAGCACAAATAACCTTATACCGAAAAGTGGAATATATCTTCATACAGTCAGATCACTTTTACGATCTTGACATCCATCTTCACCTACCTGATGATGGTGAGGGATGGTGTGACCTTCCTGTGTGGAATCCTGGGAATACAGAGGACAGGGACATCTATCTGGTGGGTTCCCATTACTGGATCCATCTGTAGGAAACACACACACTGACTGAATACATTGTTTCTATGTGTTTATCAGATGATGGGGGATCTAGGTGGAGCCTCCGTACTGCTCTCTCCTTTACAATAAAGTCTCCTCTTACCCGGTGATGTGAGGGGCGGCTGATTCTCCATCATGACGTCCTTGTAGAGATCCTTGTGTCCTTCTAAGAATCTTCTGAGAATCCTCCTCACCTCTCCGGTCAGGTCTGTGTTTTACTAATAGAGATAAGAGTGATATCATGTGACCTCCCAGAATCCTCCTCACCTCTCTGGTCAGGTCTGTGCTTTATTAATAGAGATAAGAGCGATATCATGAGAGTAGCGAGAGAAAGCAAGGTGGCAGCGTTGGGTCTGGGTGAAGAGTGGGGGACAGAAGCGTGAAATATGGGGTGTGAGGAGTGGAGATCTGCAATGTTGAATAAGGGAATGAGGACTTATCCCCAAATCCATCAGCCCTTGTTTCATTTCAATGTCAGTTACTATGCACGTCCGGGAGGGGTTTGACCCCACCTTTCTGGTCCAGTTGACCATGTTCATTCTCCAACCAATTTAACCTTTTTGACGAAACAATGTTTATGATGTTGTTGTCAGATTGCATCTCATTTTTTCCTGATGTGCCTTAACTCTGTTTATACTGCAACCTCTTCTTAAATAAAGAAAAAAAAAAAAAGAATGAGGGAATGAGGAGTGGGGGACAACAGTGTCTGTGAGGGTTGTGGAATATAGGTGAGCAGTGTGGGAAGGGGGGTGAGGAGAGGGGAACAACAGTGTTGGATGAGGAACGAGAAGTAGGGAAGAGGGGTGATAGATGGGGGTAAGGAATGGTGGATGGCGGTGTTAGATAGGGGGTGAGGTGCGGGGGGACAGCGGTGTTAGATGAGAGGTGAGGAGTGGGGACAGCGGTGTTAGATGAGAGGTAAGGAATGGGGGACAGCGGTGTTAGATGGGGGGGTGAGAAGTGGGGACTGTGGTGTTAGATGGGGGGTGAGGAGCGGGGGACAGCGGTGTTAGATGGGGGGTGAGGAGTGGTTGACAGTGGTGGTAGATGGGGGTGAGGAGTGAGGGACAGCAGAGATAGATGGGGGGTGAGGAGCGGGAGACAGCGGTGATAGATAGGGAGAGAGGAATGGTGGACAGTGGTAGTAGATGGGGGGAGTGAGGGAACAACAGTGTTAGATGGGGTGAGGAATGGGGGACAGAGGTATTAGATGGGGGTTGAGGAGCGGGGGACAGCGGTGTTAGATGGGGGGTGAGGAGTGGGGGACAGCGGTGTTAGATGGGGGTTGAGGAGCGGGGGACAGCGGTGTTAGATGGGGGGTGAGGAATGGGGGACAGTGGTGTTAGATGGGGGGTGAGGCGTGTGGGCCCAGTTGGTGTTGGGGCAGAGGACAGGATTAATGTTAGTAGTGACGAGGGAGGAATGCTGCTGAATATTTCCAGAGGTGAGTGTCAGGGTCACCCCGAGCTCTGCCTCTTCCCCAGATAGATTATGAGTACCTCGGCTCTGCCTGGTGAGGGCGCTACAGGAGAGCTGGAGGAAGTTTTGCTGCTCATCCTACTTATGTGATTTCACCGGGGGACTGCAATCTGATTCTCAGTGTTATGCGTTCCTCTGTTTCTGTTCCTCCGGCATAAAAAGGAAGGAGAAATTTTTCTTTATGTAATTAAAGATTATATATAGAAAATAATATCTTATTACCTCTGCCACATCCAGCTACGTCTCCTCTCTTCTTCCTCCCAACTGGCCTCTGAAATTCCTATTTATATCTGACATCGCTTCCTCTGTGGACCTACATCACTTCCTGTCAGTATCTTACATCACTTCCTGTCTGTGCGTTCCATCTGAGAGAAGTCAGGTCACCACCTTGTGGACCATATTGGGATTTTTGTACTTAGCGTTCTTACGGTGATTGCATTTGTTCCTCGCAGCAAAACAGTTAAGGTACTCTCGGAGATGTTTTGGTTATTTGCTCTAACAGGTAACTTTTAGGACTGGCCTTCAGGGTGTTCTCCCTTCATCTTCCTCCGAACAGTATCAGCATTTCTTGCTAGAAAACTACTTAGAACCCCAAACATTATAAATTTTTTTTATTTTAGCAGAGGCCAAAGAGAACAAAATGGCGGTCATTGTAATTTTTTATGTCACACAGTATTTGCGAAGCGGTTTTGCAAATGCAATTTTTTGGGGGAAAATACACTTTAACCATTCCACCAAATGGACGTACCCATATGTTTTTGGGGTTCAGTGGTAATAGTGGGGTGGTGGGTGCACCTAAGGGCATCATCCCGGTATCATTTTGTTCAGCCGGCGATTCTGTACAACGCAGAAGTGATCTGAGTGGATAATTAGCAACTCGATCACTTCTGCGGATGATGGAAGGAGGTTCCACCCCCTTCCCACCGCCTCTCCCGGGCTCTCCGGTCCCATCGTGGAGGTCGGGAGCGATGTGGCCAGTAGTGATGGCTGCCCTGTACACAGAGATAGGAACTGACATCATTCCCCTCGCTCTGTAACCCTGGAGACCAGGAGCGGCGAGTATTCCCCACTTCCGGTTCTGCCCCTTTGTTTACCTGGACATCTAATCCCGGCCTGATCGGCTGCAGGGGGGACCAGAGGAGAGATTTGGAGCTCTAATAGACCCCCGATCTCCCCATTAAGAGGACCTGTCATGCCCTATTCCTATTACAAGGGATGTTTACATTCCTTTTAATAGGAATAACCGTGATAAAAAAAATTTAAAAGGAAAGTGTGAAAAAAAGGAAATAAATAGAAAAAATGTAATAAAATAAACAATAAAAGAAAAAAATTGAAAGCGCCCCCGTCCCCGTGTACTTGCACGCAGCAGTGAACGCTTATGTACATCGCGTCCATTTATGTAAACGGCGTTCAAACCTCACATGTGAGGTATCACCACGAACGTTAGAGCTAGAGTAATAATTCTAGCTCAAGACCTCCTCTGTAACTCTAAACTAGTAACCGTAAGAATGTTTAAAGTGTCACCTATGGAGATTTTTAAGTACAGAAGTTTGGCGCCATTTCACAAGTGTGCGCAATTTGAAAGTGTGACATGTTAGGTATCTATTTCCTCAGCGTAACATCATCTTTTACATTGTAATAAAAAATTTGGCTAACTTCAGTGTTTCTTTTTTTTTTAATTGTTGAAACAGTGCCAGAAGAGACCAGGTACGGAAGCGGTTAAAATTACGCAAACTACGATACTTAAAAATCTCCATAGGCATCATTGCCCCCCCCCCCCTCCCCTTGTATCCTTGTACCCTTTCCTAATGTGTTGTATGCTCACCTTTTCTGACATTACTTTGAGGCAAGCTGCTCTCCACTGTTTGCGAACCTGTTGGGACTACGCTACATGTTGGCCGTTTTTTTCTGGTAGATCTCTACATGTTCTTATATGTTATGAACGGACCTGCTGTCTATTTACCCTGTTTTGAGTGACTCGGGTTTGTTGACATTTTACATTCACCTTTCTCACCCATACTGTTTTGTGTATTGACTCTGTATGCTACAACACATCTGTATCTGCATAATGATGTATCACTTGTACTCATGTTTTCTCTTTTACGTTTCATAATAAAAAAGAATTTGAAAAAAAAAAAATCTCCATAGGCGACGCTTAAAAAGCCTTCACAGGTTACCTGTTTAGAGGTACAGAGGAGTTCTAGTGCTAGTATTATTGCTTTCGCTCTAACGTTCTCTGTGATACCTCACATGTGGGGTGCGATTACCGTTGCATGACTTACGTATGCGTTCGCTCCTGTGCACAAGCACCGCGCAGGGATGGGGTCTCTTCAAATTTTTTTTTTCTATATTACTTTTTATTTTTACACTGTCCCTTTAATTTTTTTTATCACTTCTACTCCTATTACAAATAATGTAAACATCCCTTGTAATAGAAATAAGGATGACAGGTCCTCTTTATGGAGACATCTGGGGTCAAAAAGACCCCAAATTTCTTCCTTAACTTTAAAAGCAAAAGATAAAAAAAAAGATTTACTTCCAGCCTTGACCAGAACTCATGTTATGACGTTGCTCCGGTCCTCCAAGGTCATAGAGGCGATCAAAGAGTATCCACTCTTTGATCGTCTACGAGAGCAGCCAGCCGGACCATCGGATTGTTTTCCAGGCAAAAACGGTAAGCCCAAAAACACCGGCAAGCACCAGAAGGGGGAGGAACATCCCTTCCCGCTGCTTCGGAAAGCTCATGAACTGCTCGGAATGGTTTCATGAGAAAGCCAGCCGCCAGCTGGAAAAACCAATACAATGATAGCTTCAGCCATAACCCTGGTAAACCACAATGTATACAATGAGAACACCAACAATGGGGTCCACTGACACAAATGATGGGGCACAATTCCTCCCACTAACACCAATGATGGGGCACAATTCATCCCACTAACACCAATGATAGGGCACAATTCCTCCCACTAACACCAATGATGGGGCACAATTCCTCCCACTAACACCAATGATGAGGCACAATTCATCCCACTAACACCAATGATGGGGCACAATTCCTCCCACTAACACCAATGATGGGGCATGATTCCTCTCAATGAAACCAAAGATGGGGCATTGTTTTTTTTCCCACTGATAGGACCCTTTCTGCTCCCAATGGCCACAGTCTAGCCCCTCCCTAAAATCTGAAGGACAGTAAACTGGCTCTTTTGTTTAGAAAGTTTGGCGACCACCCCCCCCCCCCCCCGTTCTAGAAAACCGCTACTACTAGCTCCAGACTTCTCATGCAGAAGCAAAAAATTGGGTGACCCTTGGACTGAAGAGTCCGAGCCTGGGAAAAGAGAGTTTGAAATTTCTCTTGGGGAACAAAAACTCTGGCCTGAGCTCTGTTTAGGATGAGACCCAGATATTCCAAGCCATGAGTTGGTTCCAGTGCTGAGATCTGAAGGTTCGGGATCCAGTTGAACCTTTGCAATGGCAGGACAGTTCTAGTTATGCTGTCAGCCAGAACATGAGTGAATGGAGGTCTTCCAGACTTCCCACAATAGGAATGCCCTGGGTGAACAGCAAGGCTAGGCCAGGCAGGCAGGCAGGGCCAGTGCCTGGGTGAACACTCAAAGTGCCTATTCCCTACTTCTGAGTAGGATTCCTGAGCCTCAAGTTCAGGGACAACCTGATTTTCTTGTACAAAAGTTTTTATTAAAGGAAAAGCATAAACATACATCAGAGCAAGGTATGTACATACAATGGGAAAAATGGAACATATAAAACAGATAGCAGCAAAACAAAATGCAAACATAGGGCGTGAGGTAACATTCAATGCTGTAAACTAGATAGAATTTGTCAGCAAAAATTAGTAAAGCGAATAGTGCAAACAACAACAGGTGGAGCAATCCGAGTTCCATCAATCAGATATAGTCATGGTCGTAGAGTACCAAGCAAAAAGAAGGAGTAACACAGAATAGATAAAGGGAAAAGAAAGGAAAGAAGAAATGAAAAAGGAAGACAAACAAAGAGGGAGAAGACAATAGAAAGAGACAAAGAGAAGAGTGGGGAGGGGAGAGCAGGTCCTGCGGGGCGAGCACTCGGGGGGCATTAAATGGAGAGGAGAGTGGTCTGAAATCTAGAAGGGGCAACATTCAAAATCCAGGGATCCCACACCTTAAGAAATTTGTCATGAGAATCAGAGGCTATAGCGGTCAGTTTTTCATTGATTAGGATATCATTCATACAATTTTTGACCACCTCAAAACGAAGCAACGGGGTCTTCCAGGAGCGGGCTATTGTCAATTTCGTAGCAGTAAACAAATGCTGGGCCAACTGGCATTGCCTACGGGATAGGTCTGGTATAGGTTTGCATAAAAGCGCCTTTCAAAGTGACCTGAAAAATATTATGGAGCAAAGCACTGAAGGACAGTAAACTGGCTCTTTGTTTAGAAAGTTTGGAGACCCCTTGATCTAGAAGAACTCTACAATGAGCTCCAGAACTCTAATGCAAAGGCAAAAAATTGGGTGACCCTTGGACTGAAGAGTCCGAGCCTGGGAACAGAGAGTTTAAAGTTTCTCTTGGGGAAGAAAAACTCTGGCTTGAGCCGTGTTTAGGATGAGACTCAGATATTCCAAGTGATGAGTTGGTTCCAGTACTGAGATCTGAAGGTTCAGGACCAGTTAAACCTTCGCAATGCCAGGACAGTTCTAGCTATGCTGTCAGCCAGAATCTAAGCTAATGGAGGTGTTCCAGATGTCCCACAATGGGGATGCCCTGGGAGCACAGCAAGGCTAGCCCCGGGGGCCAGTGCCTTGGTGAACACTCAAAGTGCAAAAGAGAAGATGAAGCAGAAAAGATGAAGCAGAGAAGCTGAAGACTCACAGCAAAGTGGAAGAATTGCTTGTGGGCCAGAAAAAAAAAGGAACATTCAAGTATCCATCCTTGATGTCCAAAGTGTTTAGAAAGTCTCATTGATTATACAGGTATTGGCAGGAAGTGTTAGATAAGCGAAATTCTGTATATGATATTGTGCTGACTTTGGATCCAGTTCTATTTCTTCTGGGGTGCGTAGATTCTCCACAATTAGTCATGACCAGGTAGTGGCTATTATGAGATCACTTTTTTTACAGTGAGGGTATAAAGTATTTGATCCCCTGCTGATTTTGTACATTTGCCCACTGACAAAAAAATTATCAGTCTATATTTTAATAGTCGGTTTATTTTACCAGTGAGAGACAAAAAAACAACAAAAATGTCCAGAAAAACGCATTTCAAAAAGTTATAAATTGATTTGCATTTTAATGAGTGAAAACATGACTTGGTACTTGGTGGCAAAAGCCTTGTTTGCACACATCTCAGGAGGGATTTTGTCCCACTCGTCTTTGCAGATTCTATCCAAGTCATTAAGGTTCCAAGGCTGAGGTTTGATAACTCAAACCTTCAGCTCCCTCCATATATTTTCTATGGGATTAAGATCTGGAGACTGGCTAGGCCACTCCAGGACCTTAATGTGCTTCTTGAGCCACTTCTTTGTTGCCTTGGCCGTGTGTTTTGGGTCATTGTCATGCTAGAAATCCCATCATCCATGACCCATTTTCTATGCCTTGGCTGAGGGAAGGAGGTTCTCATTCAAGATTTGACGGTACATGGCCCCGTCCATTGTCCCTTTTGAGGCGATGATGTGTCCTGTCCCCTTTGCAGAAAAACACCCCCAAAGCATAATGTTTTCACCCCCATGTTTGACGGTGGGGATGGTGTTCTTGGGGTCATAGGCAGCATTACTCCTCCTCCAAACATGGTGAGTTGAGTTGATGCCAAAGAGTTTGATTTTGGTCTCATCTGACCACAACACTTTCACCCAGTTCTCCTCTGAATCATTCAGATGTTCATGAACAAACTTCAGACGGGCCTGTACATGTGCTTTCTTGAGCAGGGGGACGCTGCAGGATTTCAGGCTTTCACCACTTAGTGTTTTACCAATTGTTTTCTTGGTGACTATGGTCCCAGCTGCCTTGAGATCATTGACAAGATTCTCCTGTGTAGTTCTAGGCTGATTCCTCACGGTTCTCAGGATCATTGAAACTTCACGAGGTGAGATCATGCATGGAGCCCCAGACCGAGGGAGACTGACAGTTATTTTGTGTTTCTTCTATTTGTGAATAATCGCACCAACTGTTGTCATCCTCTCACCAAGCTGCTTGGCGATGGTCTTGCAGTCCACCCCAGCCTGGTGTAGGTCTAGAATCTTGTTCCTGACATCCTTGGACAGCTCTTTTTTTGGCCATGGTGGAGAGATTGGACTCTGATTGCTTCTGTGGACAGGGGTCTTTTATACAGGTAACAAGCTGAGATTAGGAGCACTCCCTTTAAGAGAGTGCTCTTAATCTTACCTCGTTACCTGTATAGAAGACACCTGGGAGCTGAAAATCTTGCTGATTCATAGGGGATCAAATACTTATTTCACTCAATAAAATGTAACTTAATTTATAACTTTTTTGAAATGTGTTTTTCTGGATATGTTTGTTGTTTTTCGGTCTCTCGTGTTAAAATAAACCGACCATTAAAATTATAGACTGGTCATTTCTTTGTCAGTGGGAAAATGTACAAAATCAGCAGGGGGTTAAATACTTTTTTCCCTCATTATAGCCAGTAAGCTTGATAGCCCCAAGTTAGGTTTCACTTAGTCCTCCTACCCTCGGAGACTGGATCTGGGAAATAGATAAACTAATGTTTGAGGCATATACTCATGCTCAATGTAACGCCTCCCGTAATTTTAAAAAAGAGTTGAAGAAATGGAAGGATGCATCACGTTCCAATTTAAATTTTAGTCCTAACTCTAATTTATAATAAAGGTTGGGTATGTTCTCTCTTATTGTTGGAGAGGGACAGATCAGGGACAGCCTGGTTTTCAGTGCCAGGTGACCTGGACTTTCCACAGAATGGACCGAATTGTCCCACAATGACACAATGTTGTGTTGTTGGGGACTGGAATGGAACTGGGCAAAAGAAGCTGTCTAGAACAGTGGTCTCCAAACTGCGGCCCAGGGGCCAGATTCCCTTTGCTTGCTTTTATCTGGCCCTTGGGAGGACGATTTCTCCCACTGACATCAATGATGGAGCGGAATTTCTCCCGATGACACCAGTGATGGGGCACAATTCCTCCCATTGGCACCAACAATGAGACCCACTGACTCTAAAAATGGGGCACAATCCTTCCCACTGACACCATCGATGGGGCACTACGTTACATTAACTGAGAATTGCATGGTGGCGCGACGCTGTACCGAAATAAAATTGATGTCCCTTTTCCCCACAAATAGAATGTTCTTTTGGTGGTATTTGATCACCTCTGCGGTTTTCATTTTTTTGTGCTATAAACAAAAGAAAGACGGATGATTTTGAAAAAAAATTATTTTTTTTACTTTCTGCTATAAACATCTAATAAAAAAATGTAAAAAAATCAAATTTCTTCATCAGTTTAGGCCAATATGTATTCTGCTACATATTTTTGATACAAAATATCCCAATACGTGTATATTGATCAGTTTGCCAGAAGTTATAGCGTCTAAAAACGGTGGGATATTTTTATGGAATTTTTATTTTTTTCACTTTTTCTCAATTTCGCGATCAGCGACTTATAGCTGGACTGTGACATTGCGGTGGACAAATCACACCGCTAACTGATACTTTTTTGGGGACCAGTGACACCAATACAGTGAAAAATATGTAAAAGAAATATGCACTGTCACTGTACTAATGACACTGACAGGGAAAGGGTTAACATCAGGGGGCGATCAAAGGGTTAAGTGTGTTCCTAGGGAGTGCTTACTCATTATGGGGGAGGTGCTTTTACTGTGGGAAGGCAGAGATCCGTGTTCCTGCCTAGCAGAAACACACAGGAAGCTCGGGTTGCCACCTTTTCTTCAAGCCAAACCCGAGCACTTTAGCCGCGCACAGCAACATTTTATTTTTAAGGAGGAACCCTGTGCACACTGATGTAAAGGGGAACTCTAACGTAAGGGGGTTTCTGCTCACCAAACCTCCCACTTACATCAGAGTTTCCAGCATTTCCCCTTTAATTTGGGTTCCCAAAGCCCCCCCCCCCTTACATCAGAGTCCACAGAGCACCCCTTAAACCTTACCTTAGTGTACTCACTCACTCGGAGGCACGAGAGAGAAGGGAGAGAGGGCAGGGAATTCAGTCACAGACATTGGATGGTGAGCTCACTCTACCAAGGATGGAGGCTCAGGCATCAAAGCCTTTCATCCACTGTGTATCTGCCGGTTGCTGAGCTTCAAACTTCCAGCCCGCACATCCCTTTCCTGAGGCACAGAACACCAGGGAGGGGAGTGTGGACAAAGAAAATGAGGTTCCCCTTGTGGGACTTTAAAGGCACATAAAATATAAGCATATATTTTATGTGCCTTTAAAGTCCCACAAGGGGAACCTCATTTTCTTTGTCCTAATACTAGGGATGTGGCACACATAAAGCGCTAGGCTGAAGCACCCCATTCAGGGAGGGGAGTGTGGGTGGGCAGACAGAGAGGTAGGGGTGGGAGAAAGAGGAGTACATAAAGCCCTTTCTTCTCTCCTGTCTGTGTATGGGGGTGGGGCCGGTGTGCACATTTATGCACTCAGGGGTTGTGGAACTTGGGGAGCCACAGTCCATTCTGAATATTGTGTCTGGATTTCAGGTGGCCTGAAACCCAATCACATAAATCAAAACCTGAACTGTCCAGGTGAATCCTAGAAAGGTGGCAACCCTAGGAAGCGCCAGCAAAGTGTAGTATCCTGTTTAAAGGGTTTTAATAGCAATGGATTAAAAACACTCACAAGAGGTAAAATATACAAGTGCTCATCTGGTGTCAGAGTCTGTGGATCCTCCTAGAACCACCCTGCAGGACCGCTGTCATCTGTTCCGGCTGCTGGGCAGAGAGATGGCTGGCTTGGGAGCCTGGAGGACCTCCAAGAAGCCACGCTAACCAGTGTGGAAGGCACAGGGAATGTGCCGTCACCGGAGGGATAGGAGGTACCAGACGAGAATAGAAGCAAGGCTTTCCTCTTGGTCTATATAGAGCCAGTCAAAAGGACAGCAGCCATAGGTGGTCCCATGCTATCCTTTATTGTACCCCCATAACCAAAGACCAGTGACATTTTATGAATTACCCTCTACCCTGATGATTGGTAGTTTTAGATATTTATTGCTGGCTGGACTATATATAAACTCTGTGCGCCAGTATCTCCTTCCTCCATTAGCAGAAACACAGGATCTCCATCTTCCCTACTAACAGAATGGAGATCTGCCTTGTTTACATCAGCAAACCACTGTTCTGCCTCTCTCGGGAACGATTGGCGCTGGACCCGCTGATTGGCTCTAGCTGTGTCCAGCGGAGCTGAGTGCCAGCAGCATGAGTTGACACCCAAGACCCGGAAATGCAGATGATGTAGAGGTACGTGATTCTGGCCGAATGGCCACCCTGCTGCAGTACATGTATGTGGGTGGCCCAAAAAAAAAGGCTCCCTGATAAAGAGAGAGGCTATGACCTGGTGGATTACATGCAGAACTCCTGGGCCCAGCTGAGGACATTTAGGACCTTAAGATTGAAGATGTGGTGGATGTCTCCTTTTGGTTTGGGAACTGTGGACAGAGAAGAACTCCTGGAACTCTTCTGGCCTTAGCTCAGTGAGATAGAGTTTGGAAGACTAATGTCATAGACAGGTTGCCAAAAAGTTTAGGGCTTTAGAAAGGGCCTCCAATGGCTGTCAATGTGGTGCCTTCTCCACTCTCCATCTCACTAATAAAACCCCAATGGATGACTCTCTATGAACTGATCACATTCCAATCACCGATCATCTAATCATTGGTAAAAAAGAAGACTCGGCACAGAATATTGTACGAAGAGTTTTTATTGTACAAGATCAGAATAAGCGATTACCACACAGTAATGATATGAATAAAATAAAGCTTAAATCTTTTATAATGTAATTAACAAATGTGTCAAATGTATTAGTAATCATACATTGGTTGGACCAATAAAAAGCCGGCTACTTCAATAAATCTAAAGGAGCAAAAAAATTAAGCAACCAATCATCAGGTATGCATTCTTGACCGTGATGCGATTGAGGACCCTATAATCAATGCAAGGTCTCAACTCCCCCCCCCCCTTCTAAGAAGGTTCACCAGTGAAAGATAAATCCTGATTGGCTGCTGTGGGTTAATGCATGTTACAGTGAACTTTTTCCATCCAGTAGGTTAGATCTATATACAGTGGGTACGGAAAGTATTCAGACCCCCTTAAATTTTTCACTCTTGGGAGGGCGTGTCCGACTTCCGGGATGTGAGGAGCGTTTCTAGAGAGCTCCGCTGCCACTGACTAATCCTTTCAGCAATCCTGCTCCATCCGCCGATATACTTACCTGGATCGGCCTCTCTTCTACTCCTGGAACCACCCGGACCTGTGCAGAGATGGTAAAATACGGCAGGGATGTACCCCCGTCCCCGGCAGGCTGCAGCTCGGACCATCCGGAGCAGGCCCAAGATGGCGGCCACCCGCGGTCGCCGGGCCTGGAGGCCTCTAATAGCCCACTCCTGCCGTGGTCGGATGAGGGGGGTGAGTGGCCGACACTGTCGCCCTCCCCTGGCCTTCCGGGGGGGGCGAATGGCAAGTCATCTGGACGGTCGGTAGAGCCCACGTTGCGCCAGATCATGGACGCTATTAAGGGGTGCCAGGCCTCCCTGACGTCTCAGATAGACACCCTCCGTGTGGACTTCTCACTCCTGAAGGAAGACGTGAGTAAAATTAGGCAGAGGGTGACGACTGCGGAGCAGAGGATTAGCGCTGTGGAGGATGATGTCTTCCCCCTCCCCGCTGCCATCCGGGACCTACAGCATGAGCAGAGGGCGCAGGCTGCAAAGCTGGGCGACATGGAGGACCGCCTGCGCCGTAACAACCTCCGCTTTTTGGGATTCCCTGAGGGGGCTGAGGGGGGTCAGGCAGTGGATTTCCTGATGGACTGGCTGCGTAGGTCCCTGGGTCCTGACACTTTCTCCCCGCTCTTTGCAATCGAAAGGGCGCACCGGGTCCCATCCAGGGCCCCTGTCCCCGGGGCTAGGCCCAGACCGTTACTGGCACGTATCCTGCACTTCAGGGATAGAGACGCGGCCCTGCGCAGAGCCAGGGACCTTCCTGATCTGAGATTCAACAACAGTATTATTACCATATTCCCTGACTTCTCTGCTTCTACGCAAAAACAGCGTGCGGCCTTTATGGGAGTGAAGAAAAGGCTCCGGGACCGTCATCTCCCCTATAGTATGCTTTATCCTGCGAAACTAAGAGTGGTGCACGGAGGCAAAGTGCATTTTTTCCTGGATCCTGCTGATGCTGACCAATGGATGGATTCGTTGGGTAGAGCCTAATCCCTTGCTGAATGTCATGCGATACCTACTGTGCTGTGCTTCCTCCCTTGCCGGGAGGCTTTACTGCTTCGGGAGATTTGTTGCCCAGGTTCCTTTTCCACAGTCTTGTTGTTTTTGGGACATTAATGCGCACTGATCTTTGTATTATTATTAATTTTTTTTTTTTTCTTCTCGGCTGCTGGAACCAATGGACTCCTGTGTTTGAGGCTTCTATACTCCTGCAAGCTGGATGCTACATATCCGTGAACTTTGTTGTGGCCCCGGAGGTCCACTTGAACTATGAGTATTCATGTACTTTTCCTACGGTTCTACCTTTGGTTTGGTTTGGGGTGTAGGTTTGTGACAGTTGGGGTCATGAACAGGGTGGGGGGAGGGAGGGGTTTGTTCTTTTTCTTTTTTGGGGACTGTTATCCGACCTATGTACTTTTGTGCTATACCAGTATGCTTTTTTTTTTTCTTCTTCTCTGTCTGGCTGACTTCCCGGAGGCCTTTAGGGAAAGCTCCTACTGTGGTCCCCGTGGGGGCGCTGCCTTCCCTGGCGGGGGTTGTTGTTGTCTCATCTGCTCGGATGGCTGAGGAGACGCTGACACTCCTGTCCTGGAACGTCAGGGGACTGAATGACCGTGTTAAGAGGGCTTTGGTGTTTACTTATATTCAGAAATACAAACCGCATATAATTTTTTGCAAGAGACTCATTTGACTGGCTCCAAGACTATGGCTCTTAAACGGGCCTTTGTGGCGTACACCTTTCATGCTACGTTTTCTACTCATGCTAGGGGAGTGTCTGTCTTGGTTGCTCGCTCCTTGGGTTGCTCGGTTCAACATGTGGTCACTGATGTTTATGGTCGATATGTAATTTTGTTGTTACTCATTAATGGGGTGGTGTATACCTTTGTATCTGTCTATGTCCCCCCTCCGTTTACCATGGGTTTCTGGGACGCCTTGATGTCCCAGCTCCTCCAGGTGGCGGAGGGGCCAGTGATAGTGGCTGGGGACCTCAACTCTGTACTGTCTCCTGGGTTAGACAGGTGTCCTGGAGACGATGGTCCTCCTTCATCGTTAGCAGCTTCTCTAGCCAGGTATAACCTGGTGGACTGCTGGCGTTGGAAGAATCCACTTGGGAAAGAATATTCCTGTTACTCTGCCACCCATAAAACTCTGTCTAGGATTGATATGTGTTTGCTGTCTCCGGATTTGCTCCCCAGACTCGTGGCTGTCTCCTATCTGCCTAGGGCCATTTCGGACCATTCTCCTGTGTTGCTGCGATTTGGTCTTTCTGTGACACGTGGCCTCCAAACATGGCGGCTCAGCCCCTTGTGGCTAACGGAGGAGGTCTTTTTTAATGCTACGGCTAAGGAGATTGCCCACTTCTGGCGGGTTAATCCGGGGACGGCTGCTGGGGACATTGTCTGGGATGCCTTCAAGGCTTCTATGAGGGGTACGGTGGCAGGGATTATCCATCAGTTGAGAGAGGATAGGGCCTGGCGGGTGGAGTCTCTGCAGGGGGAGGTGACGGCTGCGGAACTAGAATATGTTCGGAACCCTTCCTCCTCTAATTACTCCCTCTGGCGAGACAGTGCGAGGCAACTAGACCTGGTACTCCTTGAAAAAACTCAGAAAAAACTTCTCTATCAAAAACAACGTGTATTTGAATATGGGGATAAAAATAGTAAAATTTTGGCTTATCTTTCCCGCTCTGAACACCCTGTTACGGCCATATCTGCTGTGTATGATGCGGAGTCTCACTTGTGCACATCTAGGGAGGATATCAAGACGGCTTTTGTGGCCTTCTTCGAGGCCTTGTATACCTCTCAGGTTTCCTATACCACGGCGGAGCTGGACGAATACTTGCTGCAGGTACAACTGCCTGAATTGGAAGCGGAGGACAGGTTGGCACTGGATGCTCCGATTTCTGCTGAAGAGATTGGGGCCGCGGTTGCCTCTTTTGCTGCCAATAAAACTCCGGGCCTTGATGGATTTCCGGTTGAGTGGTACCGCGCTTATTCGGAACTCCTCACTCCGCGTCTGTTGAACATGTATAGGGAGGCTTTCGAGGCGGGTGAGCTCCCTCCCTCTCTCCGGGAGGCCCTTGTTGTCTTGATTCCAAAGCCGGGCAAGGATCCCACACACTGTGAGTCATATCGTCCTATTTCATTGATTAATGTGGATGTTAAGATCCTAGCCAAGGTGCTGTCCCGTAGAGTGAACTCGGTTATTTCTAAACTTATCCACCCGGACCAAACCGGCTTCATTCCCGGGCGCTCTACGGCGATAAATTTGCGCAGACTCTTCACGAATCTCCAGATGCCTTCGGGGGCCGTGGACACTAGGGTGGTGGTGTCCTTGGATACTCATAAGGCGTTTGATTCAGTGGAATGGCCTTACCTGTTTGCGGTCCTTGCTCGGATGGGCTTTGGCCCTACATTTATAGGATGGGTTAAGATATTATATGGCTCACCAGTGGCGCGGATTCGGGTTAATAATGTTGTTTCTGACTCGTTTTCCGTGGGCCGTGGCACTAGGCAGGGGTGCCCTTTGTCTCCCCTGCTGTTTGCCATGGCCATTGAACCTTTGGCATCCCTACTAAGGGGGGATGGGAGGATAAAGGGTTGTAGGATAGGGGATCTGGTTGAAAAAACTTCCCTTTATGCTGATGATATGCTGCTCTATCTGGCAGATTGTACTGATTCACTGACAGCTGCGTTACAGGTGATAAATGATTTTGGCCGATACTCCGGGTTCAGGGTCAACTGGACCAAATCAGTGATTTTTCCATTTGATCCTACCATTGTCCCTACGATCCATACTCCGCATCCGCTTACGGTAGTCTCCTCATTTAAATATCTGGGGGTGACGGTTCGACAGCCGGTCAGCTCCTACGTGGACCATAATATTACTCCGCTGATTCAAAGACTTAAGCTGACGCTGTCCACGTGGACCAAGTTGCCCCTGAATTTGATGGGGAGGGTCAATATTTTTAAAATGGTATACTTACCCCGCTTTCTGTATCTATTTTGGCAGGCTCCGGTGTACCTACCCAAGTCTCTTTTTAGGGTTATAGAGTCTCTATTACTAACGTTTATTTGGGGGGGGAAGCCGGCGAGGATATCACTCCGGACTCTGCAGCTCCCTGCTACTGCTGGCGGGCTGGCGGTCCCTGACCTTCAGGCGTACTATCTGGCGGCCCAATTGACCCATGTGCATGCCTGGTTCTTCCCGGACCTCCCCAATGCTGCGGTTACGACCGCGGCAGCGGTGATGGGTTCCTATGAGGCCCTTCTCAACTCCTTATACCGGAGGGGTCCCTATCCGTCGGGGGGTGCGGAGATTCTGAAGCTTTCATATAAAATTACAATGATCTGCAACAAACGTATTGGGGGTTCCTCCTTTAATAATTCGCCTAATGCTCCGCTGTGGTATAACCCTGGTCTCCCTGAACTGTACAAGCTATCTGATCCTCGAAGGTGGGCGTCCTTTGATCTGAAGTATGCTCATCAACTGTTCGAAGGCCATGAGTTCAAGTCGTTCCCAATCTTGAGGCTGGAGCTGGGGGTTCCCTCTTCTTGCTGGTTCCTGTACCAGCAACTTAGGCATGCAGTGGCGGTACAATTTGGTCTTAGAGGGGTGCACCTGGCCGTGGCCCGCCTGGAGAAGGAGCTCTTGGCTGACGATCACTGTAAGCTTATTTCCAGATATTATGCTCTGATCAGTCTGGATAGAGACGGTAGGATGGCCAAAATTAGGGAAAGGTGGGGCAGGGACTTGCCACAGTTGGAGGAGGAGGCGTGGGATGAACTACTGGAATCCCAGTTTGAAGGGATTATTGCGGCAGGTGATAGGGTGATTCAGCTTAATTATTTGCACAGGATTTATTACACTCCGCATAGACTACACTGTATGGGTAGGCTCCCGTCTGCTGCATGTTCCAGATGCCAGGCCCCTAGGGGGGACTTTTTTCATATGGTGTGGACCTGCCCTATGATTCAGGTCTTTTGGAAAGGGGTCTGTCGTCTAATGGAGGAGAAATTGGCTCTTCCGAATATTTGTTCTCCGGATAGGTGCCTCCTGGGCAACTTGTCAGAGGAGAGCCTTGGCCAGTCTCAGAGGGTACTGACTAGAATTTTGTTCTTTTATGCCAAAAAATTGATTGCGCTACGGTGGAAGAGTCCTGACCCTCCCTCTGTGGAGGCTTGGGTCTCTATTGTCAATGGCGCTCTACCTCTTTATAAACTTACCTATCTAGCTAGGGGTTGCCCCAAAAAATTTAACAAGCTTTGGTTGGTATGGGTGAACTCGGTCTCAGGCTCCTCGGAGGTGTAGTTGGGCGGTCCCCATGGAGAACCTATGTTACGGGGGTTGGTCAGACATTGGCCTAGTCCTGTGTGATGTGCTATTATGCTGGTACTACTGTTAGATTCTGGTGCTATATGGTCGGAGGGTTGGGTAGGGAGGGAGGGGGGGGGCGGGTTTGGGTTGGTTATTTTTCTGTTGATTCCATTCCTTGCTGTTTTAGTATGATGGTTGTTTGGATGGTATGTACTCCTGATTTGTATCTGCTATCATTTATTATTTGATGTGCCTGTTATTCGTTGTCATTGGTCTGGAATTACTGTTTGTGTGTTTTTATTTTTTTATTTTATGCAAATACCAATAAAATACCTTTAAAAAAAAAAAAAAAAATTTTTCACTCTTTGTTATATAGCAGCCATTTGCTAAAATCATTTAGGTTCATTCTTCTTCCTCATGAATGTACACATAGCACCCCATACTGACAGAAAAACACAGAATTGTTGCAGATTTATTAAAAAAGAAAAACTGAAATATCACATGGTCCTAAGTATTCAGACCCTTTGCTGTGACACTCATATATTTAACTCAGGTGCTTTCCATTTCTTCTGATCATCCTTGAGATGGTTCTACACCTTCATTTGAGTCCAGCCGTGTTTGATTATACTGATTGGACTTGATTAGGAAAGCCACACACCTGTCTATATAAGACCTTCCAGATCACAATGCACGTCAGAGCAAATGAGAATCATGAGGTCAAAGGAACTGCCTGAAGAGCTCAGAGACAGAATTGTGGCAAGGCACAGATCTGGCCAAGGTTACAAAAAGATTTCTGCTGCACTTAAGGTTCCTAAGAGCACAGTGGCCTCCATAATCCTCAAATGGAAGACGTTTGGGACGACCAGAACCCTTCCTAGAGCTGGCCGTTCGGCCAAACTGAGCTATCGGGGGAGAAGAGCCTTGGTGAGAGAGGTAAAGAAGAACCCAAAGATCACTGTGGCTGAGCTCCAGAGATGCAGTCAGGAGATGGGAGAAAGTTGTAGAAAGTCAACCATCACTGCAGCCCTCCACCAGTCGGGGCTTTATGGCAGAGTGGCCCGACGGAAGCCTCTCCTCAGTGTAAGACACATGAAAGCCCGCATGGAGTTTGCTAAAAAACACCTGAAGGACTCCAAGATGGTGAGAAATAAGATTCTCTGGTCTGATGAGACCAAAATAGAACTTTTTGGCCTTAATTCTAAGCGGTATGTGTGGAGAAAACCAGGCACTGCTCATCACCTTTCCAATACAGTCCCAACAGTGAAGCATGGTGGTGGCAGCATCATGCTGTGGGGGTGTTTTTCAGCTGCAGGGACAGGACGACTGGTTGCAATCGAGGGAAAGATTAATGCGGCCAAGTACAGGGATATCCTGGACAAAAACCTTCTCCAGAGTGCTCTGGACCTCAGACTGGGCCGAAGGTTTACCTTCCAACAAGACAATGACCCTAAGCACACAGCTAAAATAACGTGGCTTCACAACAACTCCGTGACTGTTCTTGAATAGCCCAGCCAGAGCCCTGACTTAAACCCAATTGAGCATCTCTGGAGAGACCTAAAAATGGCTGTCCACCAACGTTTACCATCCAACCTGACAGAACTGGAGAGGATCTGCAAGGAGGAATGGCAGAGGATCCCCAAATCCAGGTGTGAAAGACTTGTTGCATCTTTCCCAAAAAGACTCCTGGCTGTATTAGATCAAAAGGGGGCTTCTACTAAATACTGAGCAAAGGGTCTGAATACTTAGGACCATGTGATATTTCAGTTTTTCTTTTTTAATAAATCTGCAACAATGTCAACAATTCTGTGTTTTTCTGTCAGTATGGGGTGCTATGTGTACATTCATGAGGAAGAAGAATGAACCTAAATGATTTTAGCAAATGGCTGCAATATAACAAAGAGTGAAAAATTTAAGGGGGTCTGAATACTTTCCGTACCCACTGTACATATTTATAAGTAGAACACAAAAAGAATGTATTGTCAGAATTGTTTGTCTGCTGCCCCATGTATTGTCATGAATGCCCACTTGTTGCCCCCATGTATTACCAACAGGTGCGCACACCGTGGTGAAGAAGCACAATATTACGTGTGAAACGCGTTCACCTTTCTGTATCCCGTATTGACTGTCTGCAATAAATATCATCGCTATAACCTGTTGGAGTGCCACCATTTTCATTGGTTTTATGCCCCATATATTGTCAGGATTGCCCACTTATTATCCCATGTATTGTGCGGATTGCCCACCTGTTGCCCCATGTTTTGTCTTAATTGCCCACTTGTTGCCCCATGTATTGTCATGGTTTCCCGCCTGTTGCCTCATGTGGGGAGGGATCAGTAAAGGTAGACAGTTGACTCATGATTTTACCACCCCCTAAGCTTAAATGGCAGCCGGATGGGGCGGTACACATGGCACTGCAATTTGTGGCTGCTGCAAACCTCACACCCCTCGGTCACATTGGGCAATGCTATTCAACTGAATGGGGTTGTGCCGCAACAGCCCCGATGCATACAGTTGCGGTGTACTGGCGTGGGCTTTACAGGGTTAACATAAGGGCTCCCAGCTGCCTGCCAACCCCACAGCGGGTCAGAGGGCAATGCGGGTGTAAACCAACCCCGAGTGGACTGTGCTGGTTTCACATTTGTTTATGGACTAAACAGTTCCACCCGTTACAATCCAGCGTCCATTTCCCGTAGTACTAGCAGGGAGGGATACTCTGATGTTTCATTATATTTCATTTATTTTTAAACATTTCCCGCACTCTGTTTAATATATTTTTATTAAGTTTTATACATGTTATACAGGCAGGAAAAAGAGGGTCTCCGAAAAAGAGGTTCAGTTAGACAATCCCTATACATCTTTAAACATATAGTGACACGAAGGTAAAGGCCTAACGGCTTGGTGTACATAAAAATTCAATACTTCAGGGATTGTTAAGCATATTAATCCAGTTGTTTGAACGGGGACTCTCAAAGAGAACAAAGAGGAAAGAACTGAAAAAAAATGAAATGGAGGAATGGAAGAGCAGAGAAAAAACAAGAGGGAAAGGAAAAAGGGGGGGGGGAAGGGCTCCCTTAGTGTTACACCAGCCTTGGCATTCTAACCTGGAGAGGCATCGACCATATACGAAGCGTATATTTTAGAGTGGGTAAATGTTAACCAACAAGACCAAATCTTACGTGCCAGGGATGCCTGACCACGAAGGTCCAAAGTCATGTCCTCCAAATAGTAAATACGGTCAACCGCGCGCAGCCATTGCGATATCGAGGGAACCGCTGACAGTTTCCAATATTTTGGAATTAATGCTTTAGCCGCATTTAAAAGGTGGGGGGTAATAGATTTACGATACTGTGCCGGGTGAAGTTTGGTGTCATGAAATAAAACCGACAGCGGATCCTTAGCGATAGGTAAACCCTGAATCTCTTCAATTAAAGATAGTACGATAGTCCAGAAAGGCCGGATCGCAGGGCAGAACCACCAAATATGTGCGTGCGTAGCTCTAAGCCCGCAACCTCTCCAACAATCAGCCGAGAGAGATGGCATCATCCTCTGCAGCCCGGCAGGGGAATAATGCCATCTAGTAAGAAACTTATAGTTGGCTTCTGCCGTCCGCGATGAGATTCCTGAACTATGAGACAATTGAAGAATAACCTCCTCCTGTGTCGGCGAAAGAGTACAGTTAAGATCTAATTCCCACTCTTTCAAAAAATATGGGGTGGAGCTGGGGCTTAATGCGTCTAAAGCTTTATAGAACTGTGATAGTAAGCCTTTACCTGGTTCAGAGCGTGCTAGAATTTGTTCGATCTGGTTCAGGGAGTGCATATGACGTAAGGGATGAGGGAGTGCTTTCACAAATTGCTGAAGTTGGTGATATTTCCAGCAATCCATAAATGTCTTTGGTGAAGCTTGGCATATCTTAGATAGTGGAAGTATTCCTTCCCTCCCTGTTATGTGATGCAAGAGCGTGGCGTTGGCCTGTGGGAGCCACCGGGAATATGAATGATCTTTATGACCAGCCGGAAAGAGACTATGACCTAAAATCGGCATAAGCGGTGAATTATATGAAATTTTATGGAGCTTATGAAGCCTGTCCCAGACACGGAGCACCGAACTGGTTAAAGGCGAAATAGTGTCAGCAAGACTTCTAGCCACCGGCGGTATCCAAAGTTGGGTGTATAACGAGGTGTTTGCCAACTTCTGCTCCAGCTGGACCCAGAGCTTTTCATCTGTATAAAATTTCCAGTCGGCTATCCGCACCAAGGAGACGGCGGTCAAATATCTCCCAAAATCAGGCACCGCCAACCCCCCTCGGTTTTTGCCCCGCGAGAGCGCCAGCCGGGGCTGTGAGCGGCGCCAGACATATGCTCTAACCAGAGAATTTAAGATCTTAACAAAATTGACAGGCGTATTAAACGGAAGCATTTGAAACATGAAGAGCACCCTGGGCAGCACATTCATCTTGACAACGTTCACCCTCCCTATCCAAGAGGTGGCTAAATGATGCCAATTTGCAAAGTTAACTCTAATTGTGTTAAGTAAGGAGATATAATTGGCCCGTGCTAGATCCTCAACCTGGGCAGTAATATGTACCCCTAAATATTTCCCGCACTCTGAACATGAAATAGGACGCTCGCCCCCATATGAACTTTCTG
Source organism: Pelophylax lessonae (assembly GCF_965119305.1). NCBI lineage: Eukaryota > Metazoa > Chordata > Amphibia > Anura > Ranidae > Pelophylax > Pelophylax lessonae. The sequence goes on from NW_028120008.1 coordinate 80,768, forward strand.
GTTTCTAAGAAATAAACCTTTGTTTGGAAAACATTTCCCGCACTCGTAACAATAAAAAGGGCACTCACCTGTGTGTAAGTAGGTGCTCTTTCTTACTTAAACATTTCCAGCACTCTGCACAAGATTAGAGACGCTCGCCTGTATGAACTTTCCGGTGTCTAACAAGTAAACATTTGAACGCAAAACATTTCCCGCACTCTGAACATAAATAGGGAAGCTCACCTGTGTGTATTCCCTAAAGGCTAAGAAGGTTTCCTTTATTATTAAAACATTTCCCGCACTCTGAACATGAATATGGAGGCTTAACTGTGTGTATTCTCTGCTGGTTAAGAAGGTTTCCTTTATGATTAAAACATTTCCCACACTCTGAAAATTAACAGGGAAGCTCACCCCTGTGCATTTTCTGATGGCTAAGAAGGTTTCCTTTATGATTAAAACCTTTCCCACATTCTGAACATGAATATGGAAGCTCCCCTGTGTGTATTCTCTGATGCCTAAGAAGATTTCCTTTCTCATTAAAATGTTTCCCACACTCCGAACATGAATAGGGACGCTCACCTGTGTGTATTCTCTGATGGCTAAGAAGGTTTCCTTTATCCTTAAAACATTTCCCGCACTCTGAACATGAATAGGGATGCTCACCTGTGTGTATTCTCTGATGGCTAAGAAGCTTTTCTTTACGATTAAAACATTTCCCGCACTCTGAACATGAATAGGGACGCTCACCTATGTGTATTCTCTGATGGCAAAGAAGGTTTCCTTTATCATTAAAACATTTCCCGCACTCTGAACATGAATAGGGATGCTCACCTGTGTGTATTCTCTGGTGATGAAGAAGGTTACCTTTTTGGCTAAAACATTTCCCGCACTCTGAACATAAAAAAGGTCGCTCCCCTGTGTGAATTTTCTGGTGCCTAAGAAGGTTTCCTTTGTGCCTAAAACATTTCCCACACTCCGAACATGAATAGGGAACCTCCCCTGTGTGTATTTTCTGATGGCTAAGAAGGCTTCTTTTTTTACTAAAACATTTCCCGCACTCTGAACATGAATAGGGAAGCTCACCTGTGTGTATTCTCTGATGGATAAGAAGGCTTCCTTTCTCATTAAAACATTTCCCAAACTCTGAACATGAATAGGGACGCTCCCCTGTGTTTATTCTCTGGTGCTGAAGAAGGTATCTTTTTTTACTAAAACATTTCCCGCACTCTGAACATGACAATGGATTCTCTCCAGTATGAACCCCTTTATGGTATAAAGAAGATTCCCTGAGATGAGATGGTTTCCCGCACCCATCGGCACTGTCAGATATTAGAGGACTATGTGAAGTATCAGGAGATTCCAATGATCTCCTCCAATGGTGAGGTCTGTCATGTATATTATGAGGAACGGGATTTACTTCTGGAGAAGATGCCATGTCATTATCTTCTGTAGTCACATCTTCCTCCGATGTCCTTCTATTCCCACCACAGAGTCCGTCTGTCAGAAGACAAGAAAAATTACCAAGAGTTTTCCACACTCATATACACTGCTCAACACTTTATAATCAGAGTATAGCATCAAGTCAGGGAAACTCCTGGGATATTCATCTGCTCAGTCAAGTAGCAGAGGGGGTTGCTACCAACAGGTGCACTAGATGGGCAACAATGAGACGACCTCCAAAACAGGAATGGTTTTACAGGTGGAGGCCACTGACATTTTCCCTACTCATCTTTTCTGAGTGTTTTTTCTTTTAAATCAGAAAAAGTTTTATTATAAAGAAAGAAAAGTCCATTCCATTCGGTACACAATATTTCCGCTTTGTACAGTCATAGACACAGCGATCGTAACCTTCATATATAGTCACTCCTGCATGTTTCCATTCCCCACCTCCACTGACTCCACCCACTCCCCCAACATCTCACTGACTCCACCCACTCCCCCAACATCTCACTGACTCCACCCACTCCCCCAACATCTCCTTGGCCTGCGCCTTATCCCATTCCCTCCTGTTTATTCATTCCTAGGACTCAGCTTTTTTTTTTTAAATCATTTTTATTGATTTTTAAACATAGAAGTAAAAATAACACAAAAATAACAGACAAGAAACAAACAAGGCAACCAAAACAACTCCCCATCCCCCCAACCCCAGTGCAATGCTCATGTACTACAATACTTATAGGAAAATGCAAAAGGAGAACCTCCCAGGAGAACCTCAACACGGCAGTGTCTCCCCCACACCGACTCTCACCCAGGTCCATACCCCAACCTCCCCCACCCTCTCACCACTGCTTGTTGTCTGCTAGGCATAGACTTCATTTGTTACCTCCCTAAGTATCAGGGGACCTACATATACTGCGGCGGTCAGCCCCTCACAGGCAAAGTGACGTACCAGTACGTCACTAGCCTGTGAGGCTCTGGGGAGCGAGCACGCACGCGCGCCGCCAGAGGCGTGCTCCCGTGCGGTCACGGACCCCCCCACGCATGTGCCCGGCGGACCCGATGTCCGCCGGGCACTCACGATTGTCCGTGACAGCGGGAGAAAGGCAGGCGGCTGATGTAAACAAGCCACCTGTCATTCTCCCCTGTGTAGGAACAGTGATCATACAGTTCTACTATGTAGGACCGTTGATCACGCCCCTAGGGACACACACCACGCCTCCCTCTCAAAAAAAGTTAACCCCTTCACTACCAGTGTCATTTTACAGTAATAGAGCATATGTATAGCACTGATTACTGTAGTAATGTCACTGGTAACCCAAAAAGTGTCAAAAATGTCAGTCAAGGGTCCGATCTGTCCGCCGCAATGTCGCAGTCCCGCAAAAAAAAAAAAAAAAAAAAAAAAATCGCAGATCGCCGCCATTACGCGTTAAAAAAAAACACAACAAAAATGACAAAAATCTTTCCCTTTGTTAGTAAACGCGATAACTTTTGCGCAAACCAATCAAAATACGCTTTTTGTGATTTTTTTTTACCAAACATATGTAGCATAAAACAAATTGGCCGAAAATGTTAAAAAATTTTGATTTTGACATTTTTTTGGGGAATTTCATATAAAAAAATGTGAAAAATATTGTTATTTTTGCAAAATTGACACTCTTTTTTTGTTTATAGCGCATGATCAAAAAAAAAAAAAAAAAAAAAAAAATCGCACAGGTGATCAAACACCACCAAAAGAAAGCTCCATTTGTGGGAAAAAAAGGATGTCAAATTTGTTTAGGTACAGCGTTGCACGACCGCGCAATTGTCCGTTAAAGTCACGCAGTGCCGAATCGCAAAATACCCCCTGGTCAGGAAGGGGGTAAAATCTTCCGGGGCTTAAGTGGTTAAACTACACTATGGTCACCCTGACATGGCAGAGTTCGGTCACCCTGACATGGCAGAGTCAGATCACATTAAACTACACTACGGTCAGCCTGACATGGCAGAGTCAGATCACATTAAACTACACTACGGTCAGCCTGACATGGCAGAGTCATGTTACCCTAAACTACACTACGGTCACCCTGACACTTTTACTATCCCTACAAAAACTAGATTTTTGAATCTAACTATAGTGGTATATAGTACCCCAACTACACTGCATATCCCTTTCCTCACACTAATAATTGCAAAATGACACTGGAGCTTTACAAGCAGCAGGAATTACAGAAATGCTTCCACTTTATTCCACAGCATCTGTATTACAGTGCTAGAGGTTTGGCAGGCTATGTTATATACTGGGGGGCGTATTCACTCCTGATTGGCCTCTGGACCCCCCTAATCACTCCAATCTGCTTTTACTGATGTTTCTGGGCCAATCACTTGCTTTTAAAGCCCAGTTCCTGTCCCATTGCATTTTGGGCGGTTCTGGTGGCCGAATTCCAAACTTTTACCGCAAAAAGTTCGGAATTCGGCCAAATTTCGAACAGCCAATGTTCGGGTCAAACCGATGGTCGACCGGAAATGTTTGATTATCCCTAATCCTGACTACTGTTGCTAAGGACACAGGATGCTGAGTTTAGTGAGGCTGGCTAGCCCGAGTTTGCTTACTTGCTTACAGAAGAAGAATGGCAGGAGAGCCCGAATGTAAAGTGTACAGTGATGTTTCAAGTTTCATCTTTGTTGCTAGGGACCAAGCCCTATTTCCAATACCCCTTTCCCTTCTATCCTAGCAAAAGGAATAGGGAAATACAATTACCACTGCTGAGTGGTTCCACTAAAGAGGGCCAACCCTCCAACTTTAAAGAAGAAGAGACCCTTGCTAAAGGAGGACTCTAGTGATACTATAACTGTGCTAAAAAGGAGATCCTTTGGGCCATCGGGCCAGGATCATGTGCCACCTCAAGTTAAAAGGACACTCTGTGGAGTAGTTAGGCCATCGGGCTGAAGAGGAAAATTCTTTGCAAAGAGACTCTTTTTACAAAGATGCCTTGTGAAGATACTATTGGGCCAATGGGCCAGTAATGGAACTGTGTTGGGTTGCTACCCAGGGAGAATGGGTAGTGGCCTGAGGTCTCTTTGGTGGGGGGTATCCTAGTGTCAGAGGCCCCTGAAGAGACTGTTAACACCCACAAGTCAGACAGGTTGCTCAGGCTCCAGCAAATACCTTGTCCTTAAGAAGACATGTAGCCTCAGTGCTACAGGTGTGAGGGACACTATGACCATCAGTCGGATGGACTCCACATGTCTTTGAGAACTTGTGGGCGTGGCTGAAATGGAAGAAGAGTCAGTGCCCGGATGCTAAAGGAACTGTGTCTGTTTCAGTCACTCATTATGGCTAGACCTGTACAGGAGTGGAGCTGAACGCCTAGTCAAGCCTACTGGAAGTGATATCTGCAAGGATGTGTAGCTAGGGATCTTGGGTGAGAAGGTCGCCTCTGAAGAGAGGGCATTCTCACTACATTAGGTAGAATGTTTTTACTATGCAAATGTTGGAAGTGCTAACCTTTAATTCTTCCTTTAAAGGCTTGCACGGGATGTCCGGGTCTGGCAAGGCCCTCCATTTTTGAAAAGTGAATGTTATAGTTAGCTAGGTTGACATGTTACCCACTCAAGCAGAGTTTTGTTTGATGGGGGGTGCATTAAGTTGTTTTGTGAATATTTGTGCAGAATATCTATATTTTTCTACATAATTTATTGTATGTACATTTGTTATCCCCCCCCCCTTTTCCAGGTTTGTGTGATACTCCATTTATTTTTGTAGGAAATTTTTGTAGGGGGGAGGCTGCCCCAGAGCCAGAGAGGACTTGGCTCATTTGGTGGGGGGGGGTGGATGTAGCACCCTCCTAGTCAGGTGCTACAGATTGAGTATAGTTTTTGGCTCTGTCTGCCTATCAGAGAAGCATCAGGTAAATTCTATATTGCACTCTGCTTATCAGGGAGCAGGATCTGTGAGTTAGGTCTGCTCAGTGTGCCCAGTGTGTGATTCATCTGGTCTAAGGGAGTGTCCCCAGCTGATCCAATTGGGAGGCACAATGGATGCTGGAGGAAACCTGGTCAATAACACACAGGCTTTTGATACAGCCCCAGGGATTGGCACAGATGGGTTGTCTCGGTGAATTGTGGGGCAGGGTATAAAAAGCCAACGGCACATGAGGTAGAGGTCTTTTGGCGGGAAGCAAAGTCCCAGAAGGAGGGTGGCGGCTGCCTCCTCTTCTGCAGCAGTTGGTGATGGTCACAGGCAGTCAGCCTGGTGAACCAGTGGAGAGGAGCTGAACCCAGAGGTCCAGGAGAGCTGACTGGAGGAGTCACTACGAGAATCTGGAAAAACTGTATCATGAGTGCAGAGGATCTTGCCCAGGGGTCTGCCCAGGAAGGGGACCCATCTGGAGTGTATAGTCAGTGGACGGGTGTCAGCTAGTACAGAGAAAGGGGGTGCTGGGGGATTACCTTGAAGAGAAACATCACTAGGAACACTTACCTCAGCTTCATTCAAGTGGCAGGCCTTGCAGCATTATCAAACTAGAAGTCCTATGAATTGTGAATAGTTAGACAATTGGAGTATCCCACTCATCCCTTCTCCCATCCCAATGTGAAATAAAACCACAAACCTTAGGTGAGTATCTTTGCGACAGGTGAGTATCTTTGCGACTGGTGAGTATCTTAGTGACTGGTTAGTATATTAGCGACTGGTGAGTACCCCAGGTTCAGTACCAGGGGAGTTAGAGGTAGAGTAGGTAAGGAATAGCAGGTCGTTAATATTATCCCCATAGAGTAGAGGGTAATAATGTCCGACAGGATTGGGGATGCCACTCAGTGCACTTCTTGCGCCATATATGCGTCCCTTGATGAACCAATCGAGGGCGAATACTGCTGTGCAAGATGTAAGCGACTTGTTGCTCTGGAAGCCCAGATCCTGGATCTAGAGAACACAGTGGCAACACTGCGTAGCATCAACAACCTGGAAAGGAGCTTGGACATTACCCATCAGGCGCTGGCAGGGGCCAGCATAGAGGAGGGAGGAGAAGAGGTGACGCAGGCATCAGTGGTAGGCAGTTGGGTTACCGTTAGGAAGGGTAGAGGGATGAGTGTCAGGGAGGCCAGTCCTGAGTTGATAGACCCTAACAAATTTGCCACGTTGCAGGTTGAGGGGAATATCAGCTCAGGTGTGGCAGTGCTGGAGCAGGGGCCCTCCCCCAGCTGCCAGGGGAGGGGCGGCTCCAGTAAGAAGGGGGGCCGTGACTCAGGAAAGGTTAGACAGGTTGTGGTAGTTGGGGACTCAATTATCAAGAGGACAGAGAGGGCAATCTGTAAAAAAGATCTCGGTAGCCCAACAGTTTGTTGTTTACCGGGCGTCCGAGTTCGGCATATCGCAGATCTGGCAGACAGATTGATGTGCGGGGCTGGGGATGACCCAGCGGTCATGGTGCATGTGGGCACTAATGACAAAGTTAAAAGGTAGGTGGAGGATCCTAAAGAACGATTTCAGGGACTTAGGTAATAGACTGAGGAATAGGACCTCCAAGGTGGTTTTCTCTGAAATACTGCCTGTACCTCGAGCCACACAGGAGAGGCAGAAGGAGATTAGGGAACTTAACAAGTGGCTGAGGAATTGGTGTAGGAAGGAGGGGTTTGGGTTCCTGGAGAACTGGGCTGACTTCTCAGTCAGCTACCGGCTCTTTAATAAGGATGGGCTGCACCTTAATGGGGACGGTACAGCTCTTTTGGGGAGAAAGATGGCCACCAAGTTGGAGGGGCTTTTAAACTAGGAGACGGGGGGGGGGAGGGCTCAGAAGTAGAAGTCAGTGAGGAGGGAGCAAAGGACTGAAGGCTATTGTAGGGTCAGCAGCGACAGTAGGTCCACAACGTCAATTGGCAGGTCTGTGCGGGAAAATCTCAGACCAAACAGGAATAAACATAACCGCCAATCACGTTTAACTTCCGTAAAACTAAGAGGGGTATATGCTAATACCAGGAGCCTAGCTAATAAAATGGATGAGTTGGAAATGTTAGTACATGAGAATGACATAGACCTTGTGGGAATAACAGAGACTTGGTTCGACCCCTCACATGACTGGCTGGCCAATATTCAAGGGTATTCGGTGTACCGGAAGGACAGGGTAGGAAAAAGAGGGGGAGGGGTATGTCTCTATGTCAAGAACAATGTAAAGGTGATAGAGAGGAGTGACATTACGGATGGGATGAGCATGGATTTAGAATCTGTGTGGGTAGAACTCCATAGGGAAGGAGAAAAGGGAAAAGTAATTGTGGGGGTTTGCTATAGGCCACCTAACCAAGAGGAGGAGGTAGAGCTAGAATTTTTAGCACTAATGGGTAAAATGGCAAAATTGGGATCAGTCATTATATTGGGGGACTTCAATTATCCTGACATTGACTGGGATGAGGGGACTGCACACTCACAGAAGGCCCGTCTATTCACGGAAACCTTACAGGATAATTACATGTCACAGTTGGTGGATTCTCCTACTAGAGAAAACGCAATCTTGGATCTATTGATCACTAATGACCCAGACCTAATCTCGGAGGTAGGAGTCCAGGACTAAGGACTACCTGGGCTCTAGCGATCACAGGATGATCCCATTTAGTATAAATAACAATATAACAAGGCAAGAGGGGAACATAAGAACCCTAAATTTCAGAAGGGCAAACTTTCCAAAATTGTGCTCATTGATGGAAAGGGTAAACTGGGACCGAACCCTGGGATCCCTGACCACAGAGGAAAAATGGGAATGCTTTAGGAACATATTAAGCAAAGGCATCTTGCAGTGCATTCCTATGGGAAATAAATTTAGAAGAGACAAAGCCAAACCTGGCTGGCTAAACCGTAGCGTTAAAAAACTTATTAGGGGAAAAAAATTGGCCTTCAGGAAATATAAATCAGAAGGCACAGTATCGGCTTTCGAGCAATACAAGGAGGCAAATAAGAAAAGTAAACAAGAAATCAGGATGGCTAAAATCAACTTTGAGAGACAAATAGCGGAGGATAGTAAAAAAAACCCAAAGAAATTCTTTAAATATATCAACAGCAAAAAAACTTGGGCAGAGCACATTGCACACATAATTAACGATGATGGGAGGATGGTTACAGAGGACACTGAAAAAGCAACCGTGTTGAATGCTTTTTTCTCGTCAGTCTTTACACAGGAAAAGGAGGGGTACACTGACCATGACTGTATGGGGTGCACTGACCATGACTGTATGGGGTACACTGACCATGACTGTATGGTTAGTAGTAATACACAGGACTTGCCACTATGGCTAATAGAGGGTGAAATCAGGGAAAGGCTGGACAAACTTAACACAAACAAATCACCAGGTCCGGATGGCGTACATTCGAGAGTACTCAAGGAACTCAGTAAGGTTATATCCAGACCACTGTTCCTGATCTTTGCTGACAGTATTATGACAGGAGATGTACCAGGGGATTGGAGGAAGGCAAACGTGATTCCGATATTCAAAAAGGGCCAGAGGCATATACCGGGAAATTATAGGCCTGTCAGTCTGACATCAGTAGTATGTAAACTTCTGGAGGGGATGGTAAGGGACTATATTGTAGAGTATGCTAAAGACAACATCATCAGCAGTAATCAGCACGGGTTTACAAATGGGCGTTCTTGTCAAACCAATCTGCTAACATTCTACGAGGAGGTGAGCTGTGAGCTGGATAGGGGCAGACCAGTGGATGTGGTGTACTTGGATTTCGCTAAGGCGTTTGATACAGTTCCCCACAAGCGCTTAATTTATAAAATAAGGTCTGCAGGTAGTATCAACAGCAGGGTTTGCTCTTTGATACAGAACTGGCTAAAAAGGCGTGTCCAAAGGGCGGTAATAAACAGCGCATACTCAGACTGGTCTGAGGTAGTAAGCGGGGTGCCCCAGGGCTCAGTTCTGGGACCAACCTTGTTCAATTTATTCATAAACAGCATTGAGGACGGGATCAGTAGTTCTATATCAGTTTTTGCAGATGACACAAAATTGGCCAGGGCAATAACTGCACAGCATGAAGCAGATATCCTACAGAATGACCTGGACAAAATAACGGAGTGGGCAACGACATGGCAAATGAGGTTTAATGTGGAGAAGTGTAAGGTTTTGCACTTGGGGACAAAAAACATAAAAACACAATACACATTAGGAGGGGAACCCTTGGGGGAATAAAAAATGGAGAAAGATCTGGGAGTCTTGGTTGATGATAGATTAGGCAATAGCATGCAATGTCAAGCGGCAGCTGCCCAGGCCAGCAGAATATTAGCATGCGTAAAGAAAGGGATGTATTCCAGAGATAAGTCTATAATCCTTCCACTTTATAAAACTCTGGTCCGACCGCATCTGGAGTATTCTGTCCAGTTCTGGCCGCCAGTCCTCAGGAGGGATGTGTTGGAGCTGGAGAGAGTCCAGAAAAGGGCAACTAACCTGATTAGGGGATTGGAGGACCTTAACTTTGAAGAGCGGCTGCAATCGCTCGATTTATTCTCCCTGGAGAAGAGACGCCTTAGGGGGGACATGATAGCAATTTATAAATATCTCAATGGGGATCTCAGCTTAGAAAAAAAGCTGTTCATTCGAAGGGATTGCATGAGGACTCGAGGGCATACAAATTAGATGAGAAGCGTTTTAACCTCAGGCAACGTGGGGGGCTCTTTACTGTTAGTGCTACAAGATTGTGGAATTCTCTACCACAAGAGGTGGTTTCTGCGGGTAGTATGGTGGCTTTCAAAAGTCTCTTAGACTTACATCTCCAGGATCAGGACATTAAGGGCTATGTGAGATGATTACAGCCACACACACATACACAGGTTGAACTGGATGGACTATTGTCTTTATTCAACCTCACCTACTATGTAACTATGTAACTACCCCTAGACTGATCATTGACTGAGCCAAGAACATAAAGTGTTACGATTTCTGCACATTCTGCAAGCAGTTGCTATGGGTAACCCAAGGGAATCCTTGAAGTGTGAAAATTCAGCAGTCCTCTAGGGGGCAGTGCTACACCTTATATACAATTCTTCATTTATTCAAGAAGTCTGCCGGGCTGGGGGGGGGGGGGGGGGGGGGAGGGAAATCGGGGGCCCGTCCCTTGGCTCTTTCCAACCACAACCCCACATAGGCACACGCTCATTCATCCGGCTCCTTGCTGGTGAGCGTCTTAGCATTTTTTTTGCCATCTCTTAGTAAATTGAGGCCTCTCTCTGTGGGATTGCCCCCTTCTCTTTCCCTCTCTCATATTCTTTGCTTGCCTGACTTTCCTTCCTTCCTCTCTCATACCATCTTTGCCTCTCCTCTTTATCTCCATTCTCTTCATACCCCCCCCCCTGCCCCCTACTACTTAGGGCAACACCATGCTAAATTGGATCTCCCAGATCTATTCTGCCCCTGTCGCCCAGGTTAAGGTGAACGGTATCTTATCGGACTACTTCACTATTACGAGTGGGACAAGACAGGGGTGCCCCCTGTCACCCTTACTCTTCGCATTATCACTAGAAACCTTTTTATGTAGAATACGCCTCCACCCGGATATCTCAGGCATGACCTAGCAGAAAATATCAGCGTATCCAGACGAAATGTTATTTTCCCTCATAAATCCCATAATTTCTCTACCGAATCTTCTTCACGAGTTTGAGGTATATGGCACTCTGTCCAATCTAAATATCAACTTTACTAAATCTGAAGCTATGGGAGTAGGCTTATCAAACCCCCTCCTCCACCATCTGTGATTGATTTTTAGGCTAAAATGGATGAACTCAGCACTGAAATACCTGGGCACTCTCATACCACCCAAATTTTCACCCATCTTCACGCTCAACTATCTCCCCCTCCTAAACAAAGTCCACATTCTATAAGATAAATTGAATTCTGGCCTCCATTCATGGTTTGGAAGATGCAACGTTATTAACCACTTAAGCCCCAGCCCTATTTCGGACACTTTTTGTTCACGCGTTAAAACCAGTATTTTTTCCTAGAAAACTACATAGAACCCCCAAACATTATATATATTTTTTTAGCAAAGACTCTGGAGAATAAAATGTCGGTCATTGTAATATTTTTTATCACGCGGTATTTGCGCAGCGGTCTTTAAAGCGCCATTTTTTTGGAAAATTTTTGAAAAATCACATTTCACTAATTTTAAAAAATACTAAACAGTAAAGTTAGCCCATTTTTTTTGTATATTGTGAAAGAACATGTCATGCCGAGTAAATAGATACCCAACATGTCACGGTTTAAAATTGCGCCCCCCCCCGTGGGATCGCGACAAACTACGGTCAATAGAGATCTCAATCTGCGATGCTTTTAATTTATTTAACGGTTACCAGTTTTGAGTTAGAGTGTAGCTCTTTTTTTTAAATTATTGCTCACGCTCTGGCGATCGCGGCGATACCTCACATGTGTGGTTTGAACAGCGATTTCATTTGCGGCTCGACTTCCGTATACGTTTATTTGTGCGCGAGCTAACGGTGACGGGGGCGGCTAAATTTTTTTTTTTTTTTTTTTCCCCCATTTATTTTATTTATTTTTTTAACTTTATTAAAGTTTTAAAAAAAAAAAAAATCTGATCACTTTTATTGCTGTCACAAGCAATGTAAACATCCCTTGTGACAGCAATATGTGTGACAGGTACACTTTATGGAGGGATCGAGGGTCTAAAAGACCCCAAACCCCTCCACTACACTTCCCTGTATGCAAAACGCCGAAAACGGCGTTTTTGCATACAGCCGTTTTTCAAATTTGCCGCCTTTTGCAGCACAGTAACCCGGACGTGACGTCATGGACGCCGCCTCCGGGTTACGTCATCGGAGACCCGATCGATGCCGTTTCCGGCATTCATCGGGACTCCATCCAGCCGGCGGACGTGCCGGCTGGGTGCTCGGGGCTCCTGGTGGGACGGGAGCCCCGAGCAAAGCCACGGGTACCGATCGAGCAGCTCCCGAGCCGCATCGGTCGGTACCGACGGAAAGCCAACCGTCGGCTCTAAACCACGGTACCGGGATGGTGCCTCTAGCTAGAGGCATCATCCCGGTACACTACCGCAAAGTTTACTGACGTAGCCCTACGTTAGTATGCGGTAAGTGGTTAAAATATGCATACTCCCTAAGTTCCTATACCTCTTTCAAGCACTTCCGATATTCATCTCTTCACAATACTTTAAACAAGATGACACCCTACTAGTGGATTTTATCTGGGCACATAAGCGACCTAGGCTATGTAGGAGACTACTCTTACTTCCTAAACGACTAGGTGGAACGAACGATATACCAAAACCTGGGGTCAATGGAATATATTTGTCCTCTCTGATGAAGGCTGCTCTTTAATTGAGGGAGGCACTACTAAAGAGACCTCATGTTGAGTTTGGGGGAGCTCTAAAATATTGGTGGAAAGTATTGCTGATGTAGGGCCATAGCTTTACCAATGCTAACCTTCCTACACCCCCCCCCCCCTTCCACACCTCCTTACCCCTTCCCCCCTCATCCCACCTACTTATCCTCTGCTGCCTTTCTCTAGGTTTCTTTTACTTCCCTCTCTCTTTCCACTACTTATTCGCTTTACTCCTTCCTTCTTCTTCTATACGTTATGCGAAACTGGAACAGACAACTCCGGGTACTTTCTAGTCCTGCATAACTCCTCCCATTAGAGGAATTGTAGAACACCTCTTATTCTACTACTGATGTAGATCTCAAATGTATAAATTATTTGTCTTCAATGTTGTAATGCACTGTCTCAGCATATGTTCTATAAGGAATGTTACTGTTTATTATGCCTGGAAGTTGTCTTTTATATAAATAAAAGAATTGAAAAAAAAAAAAAAGATATCTGACATGGATCAATGATACAACCTTACCCAACCAAACATCACTAAGTAATAATGCTATCGAAATGATGACAATTTTATTGTTTGGAATATGATGTTATATTAAGGATTGGAGATGGATCTTTCATGTGGTGTACAGTATCTCCTCATTTGTTGGGAACATGGTATTATATTGAGGAATGGCGATGGACCTTTCATATGGTGTACTGTATCTCCTCCTCGTTTGTTTGGAACAAGACATTAGACTCAGGCATGGGGCAGAAGACCCAAAACTCATAACCTAGGTGCCTATATCATGCACATTTTATTTGCCAGCCGAATCCCAGAATCTCCATAAATCCAGTCTATAGACATAAATTGTGTCTGCAGCACAGAGAAGGAAGATTATCCGAGAGAAATACAGGAATACAGGATGGGGAACACAGCTCAGGAAAGTGACCAGGGTATTACAGGCTGATATCACACAGTTCCCGCCCTACTCTGGACCAATCAGTGAGCAGTATGGGTGGAGGAATGTATTTAGTGTTAATGACCCACCTGTGCTGATCTCTGTAGGAGTGTCCTCCTCTATAAATGTCCCCGTTATTCCATCCTCCTCCATAGACTGCTGATCATCCCTCTCATACCTCTCTTCTTCTTCTGCTTTAACCTCAAATTCTATATCGATTGGATCTCCACTCTAGATCAAGAAAATGAAAGAATATCATCTGTAAAATATAAGATTTATTAATGTGACATCGCATAAAAATACACACATTGTCTCCATGAGTCTGTGTTTTATAATCTCTGTCTCACCAACCTTGTAACAGTGAGGGATGGTGTGACCTTCCTGTGTGGAATCCCGGGAATACAGAGGACAGGGACATCTCTCTGGTGGGTTCCTGGTATTAGGTGGCTCCATCATATCCTTGTGTCCTTCTGAAAACTCCTCCATCACTCCATACTCCTCATCCTCCTCTTTATACTCTTCTTTAACATCAATATTATCATCCCCAAGATTTCCACTCTAAATAAATAATAAAACATTTCTTGTAACAAATATACTGTGTATAAATCAGAACCACCAATAATTGTCAGTCAGCTACCTGATGATGGTGGGGGATGGTGTGACCTTCCTGTGTGGAATCCCGGGAATACAGAGGAGGGGGACATCTCTCTGGTGGGTTCCCATTACTGGATCCATCTGTAGGAAACACACACACTGACTGAATACATTGTTTCTATGTGTTTATCAGATGATGGGGGATCTAGGTGGATCCTCCGTACTGCTCTCTCCTTTACAATAAAGTCTCCTCTTACCCGGTGATGTGAGGGGCGGCTGATTCTCCATCATGATGTCTTTGTAGAAGTGGATCTACAGATCCTCAAACATCAATCCATATACCCAAACAGTTTTTGTATTTAGTGGCCATCACTCACCTGTGCTGATGTCTGGAGAAGATTCCTCCTCTTTAACTTTGTCCATCATCCCAACCTCTTCCCTGAACTGCTGATCACCCCTCACATACGTCTCTTCTTCCTCTTTAACCTCATCTTTTATATCTATCAGATTTTCATTCTAAACAAACAAAATAGCAGGGAATGGTTTCTTTAAAATATGAGCACAAATAACCTTATACCGAAAAGTGGAATATATTTTCATACAGTCAGATCACTTTTACGATCTCGACATCCATCTTCACCTACCTGATGATGGTGAGGGATGGTGTGACCTTCCTGTGTGGAATCCCAGGAATACAGAGGAGGGGGACATCTCTCTGGTGGGTTCCCATTACTGGATCCATCTGTAGGAAACACACACACTGACTGAATACATTGTTTCTATGTGTTTATCAGATGATGGGGGATCTAGGTGGACCCTCCGTACTGCTCTATCCTTTACAATAAAGTCTCCTCTTACCTGGTGATGTGAGGGGCGGCTGATTCTCCATCATGACGTCCTTGTAGAGATCCTTGTGTCCTTCTAAGAATCTTCTGAGAATTCTCCTCACCTCTCTGGTCAGGTCTGTGTTTTACTAATAGAAATAAGAGTGATGTCATGTGACCTCCCAGAATCCTCCTCACCTCTCCGGTCAGGTCTGTTCTTTATTAATTGAGATAAGAGCGATATCATGAGAGACGCGAGAGAAAGCAAGGTTCAGCATTGGGTCTGGGTGAAGAGTGGGGGACAGAAGCGTCAAATATGGGGTGTGAGGAGTGGAGATATGCAATGTTGAATAAGGGAATGAGGAGTGGGGGACAACAGTGTCAGTGGGGGTAGTGGAATATAGGTGAGCAGTGTGGGAAAGGGGGTGAGGAAAGGGGAACAACAGTGTTGGATGAGGAATGAAAAGTAGGGAACAGGGGTGATAGATGGGGGTGAGGAATGGGGGACAGCGGTGTTAGATGGGAGTGAGGAGTGGGGGCCCAGTTGGTGTTGGGGCAGAGGACGGGATTAATGTTAGTAGTGACGAGGGAGGAAAGCTGCTGAATATTTCCAGAGGTGAGTGTCGGGGTCACCCCGAGCTCTGCCTCTTCCCCAGATAGATTATGAGTACCTCGGCTCTGCCTGGTGAGGGCGCTAGGAGAGCTTGAGAAAGTTTTGCTGCTCATCCTACTTATGTGATTTCGCCGGGGGACTGCAATCTGATTCTCAGTGTTATGCGTTCCTCTGTTTCTGCTCCCCCGACATAAACATGGAAGGAGAACATTTTCTTTTTGTAATTAAAGATTATATATAGAAAATAATATCTTATTACCTCCTCTGCTGCCACTTCCAGCTACGTCTCCTCTCTACTTCCTTCAGCCTTGCCACTGAAATTCCTATTTATAGCTGACATCACTTCCTCTGTGGACCTACATCACTTCCTGTCAGTATCTCACATCACTTCCTGTCAGTATCTTACATCACTTCCTGTCAGTATCTTACATTACTTCCTGTCTATACCTCATATCACTTCCTGTCTGTGCGTTCCATCTGAGAGAAGTCAGTTCACCACCTTGTGGACCATATTGTAAGGTGACCAGATTTTTAAAATGAAATCCAGGGACATATTACTTTTTTTTGCAAATGGTAAACTATTTTATGAGCATATTTCCTTAAAATAATCTATGCGGTGTATGTGGGATGTGTTTATGGAATGATTGTATGATATATATGTTATTTCTCACATTTCCTCCATGACATAGAAAAAAAAAAGATAAAGATACTTTTTAGAATTTTTTGGGATAGGGCTACCAAATGTTAGGAAGATAAGATAGAGGAAAAACTTGGAGGGGGGGATGGGGCGGCTAAATTCAAATCTAATCCGGGCAGAAGTGATGGTGTCACCCTCTGCAAAAGGTAAGAAATACTGCAGAGCGGCAATGTGCAAATAGTGGTGAAACACCCGATATATAAGCATAATAAAATGTAAAATATGCACATTAATTGTACTATTTATTATTATGGGGGAGGGGGTTCACCACTATTTGCACATTGCAGCACTGCAATATTTCTTACCTTTTGCAGAGAGGGTGACATCATCACTACTATATTGTAATACATTGGTGGATTTGCACAGGATATTCATTTATAGGTTTTACCATTATAAGTCCATTTGTAGAATTTTATA
The DNA here is from genome assembly GCF_965119305.1 of Pelophylax lessonae. Classification (NCBI taxonomy): domain Eukaryota; kingdom Metazoa; phylum Chordata; class Amphibia; order Anura; family Ranidae; genus Pelophylax; species Pelophylax lessonae. Next base: position 97,586 of record NW_028120008.1, read on the forward strand.
GATGAAGTGTAGGGCAGTGCTGCATATTTTGTTTTTTATTGTTGCACGTTAGATGAGGAAATCAGCTAACAAGATTCTCTTATTGCTTTTGAGATTTTTTTAGTTGCATGGTAGTTTTACTTGATTTGTTATGTCCCCCTGTGGACTGGTAACCAGTGGCCCTGCATATTGATGGTCAGTGTGCCCCCTGTATGCTGGTGGTCAGTGTGCCCCCTGTATGCTGGTGGTCAGTGTGCCCCCTGTATGCTGGTGGTCAGTGTGCCCCCTGTATGCTGGTGGTCAGTGTGCCCCCTTTATGCTGGTAATCAGTGTGTCCCCTTTATGCTGGTGGTCAGTGTGCCCCCTGTATGCTGGTGACCAGTGTGTCCCCTTTATGCTGGTGGTCAGTGTGCCCCCTGTATGCTGGTGACCAGTGTGCCCCTGTATGCTGGTGGTCAGTGTGCCCCCTGTATGCTGGTGGTCAGTGTGCCCCCTGTATGCTGGAGGTCAGTGTGCCCCCTGTATGCTAGTGGTCAGTGTGCCCCCTGTATGCTGGTGGTCAGTGTGCCCCCTGTATGCTGGTGGTCAGTGAGCCCCCTGTATGCTGGAGGTCAGTGTGCCCCCTGTATGCTGGAGGTCAGTGTGCCCCCTGTATGCTGGAGGTCAGTGTGCCCCCTGTATGCTGGTGCTACATGCAGGGTGCAGGAGGATTGTACCCTAGGAGAGAGTTCTGAAGAACAAATTGTAACGCCCCCAACGCCCCACACAAGTAACTGCCTCTTTTGTTGGGATTCCCAAGGAAGATGATCTTATTCCACCCGCTGACACTATTCGGTTGCCCACTGATTTCTTATTGGCCTATTGTGAGAGTGACTCAGACCTTTCTAGTAATTTGTATAGTCAGCTGTTCGAAGGTGCATTTATTGGCCAGTTGTCAGCTGTTATTAGTTCCACACAACACTGCTGTTAGTTTTAATTATGTGGTACTTTATATCTCAATGGAGTCTCCCACTTAGGAGTCCCATCATCTTTGGGGACCAAAGACATTCAAGTGGGGGGAGGATGTAGCCAAGTGAAGAAATCGCTACCAGCATAGTTAAGGCTTATATACTGTTCCTTTTAGTTTGTTTCTTATTTTGAGTTTCTCCTGAAGAGTGGCGTGTTGGATTGTGGAATATATAGTCCAGTGGAGGATGAAGACTGTGCAATGTGGGCCAAATGGAACTATCCTCCTAGGGAGATGCGGGTTCCGTGGGGGATTATGGGAGAGTCTATAAATAAGGGGAGGAGTCGGATGTTCGCTCTCTTGCCTCAGGGACCGCGTGCGGTGTGGATGTGCCGGAGAACCGCTGTGGAGAGCAGAGCGAGTAGAGGCTGTGGCCTAGTGCGGAGACACCTTGGAGAGGTGGCGGATGTCACAGAGGAGTGACTGATTTAGAGCGGAGACACCTTGGAGAGGTGGCAGAAGTTACAGAGAGGTGACCAGCCTGGTGCGGAGGACTGTCAGAGAGCAGTGTAAGAGGATTGGGTGAGAGATACCTAATTGTAGTGAGCACAGCAGCTCACAGACAAAGTGAAAGGGTCTGTGACGCAGCAGAGACACAGAGAGGGCTTTAATGTAGTGGAGGGGTTGCCATGGGACACTCCTGATCTTTCATATTGCTTGGCGAACCGGGAGGCCTCATCTGTACACATACAGTGGTTTATACTGACTTCATTGTAGACAGAGCCTGGATTACAAATACCCCTTTTTCCCTTTAGATTACAAATATTATTCATGGAATGATTAGAGCTCCAACTGCTGACGAAGATTAGCAAGGTCATGCCCAAGAAGAGACTCATTTAATTCATAGGAAAGGGGGCCCCCTATAGGTGATAGAGTGCACTCTTTCAGGTTATTTTTAAGATTGATATAGATTCTCTTGAGATATATCCATGCAGCTGAGTTAGTCAGATCCAACTGTTTTATCTACAGTTAATATAGAGTCAAACATCTGATTTGTCACTCTCACACATTTATAAGAGGAATTGAATCATTATTATATTCATATACTTCTTCAGTTAGATATTGTTAAATCTAGTTGTAGCTGACATTATTGGTGTATGAGATTCTGAGTCTTGGGCCACTCAGTGATTCTGGGACTTTAAGATTCAGAATCTCACTTTGGTTCTTTGCACTCATACTTCCTGTAGTGTTGAAACTATATCTGTTCATTTCCTTCTTAAGTCAGTAAACTGATATATTGCTATTCAAGTGTCATTGTTGTTTCTCTGAACTACCATGTCAGAACCCATAGTATCAAGCGGGTTGGAGGTGCCTCAGGGTCAAGGGAGTGTGGAGGAAATGAACATATTCAGCAGCCCCTGTGGGGGGCACGCTACATATATATAATCTCTGTGCGCCAGTTTCTCCTTCCTTCATTAGCAGAAACACAGGATCTCCATCTTCCCTACTACGAGAACGGCGATCTGCCTTGTTTATATTGGCAGACAACTGTTCCGCCTCTCTCAGGAACGATTACTGGGTACCGACGGACACCGTGTCCGCCGGATCCGCTGATTGACCACCGGCGGCGCGTGTGCACGCCCCAGACCCGGAAAAGCAGATGATGGACAGGTACGTGATTTTGCGCAGAACGGCTGCCCTACAAAGTACATGTATGTGGGGCAGTCAAAGAAAAAAGTCTCCCTGATAAAGAGAGATGCTATGATTTGGTGGATTACATGCAGAACTCCTGGGCCCAGCTGAGGACATTTATAGCCGTATGCCCCGTACACACGTGCAGATTATCTGAAGACTTTTGTCTTCAGATTTAACTTTTCTATGTAGTGCAAGGGCCTGCCGGATTGCATACAAATTGAAAGTGTTTAGGTTTGACCTCATATTATATGGTTTTGGTAAGTCTGCAGACAAAAGTCTTCAGATAATCTGCACGTGTGTATGGGGCATTAAGATTGAAGATGTGGTGGATGTCTCCTTTTGGTTTGGGAACTGTGGACAGAGAAGAACTCCTGGAACTCTTCTGGCCTTAGCTCAGTGAGATAGAGTTTGGAAGACTAATGTCATAGACAGGTTGCCAAAAAGTTTAGGGCTTTAGAAAGGGCCTCCAATGGCTGTCAATGTGGTGCCTTCTCCACTCTCCATCTCACTAATAAAACCCCAATGGATGACTCTCTATGAACTGATCACATTCCAATCACCGATCATCTAATCATTGGTAAAAAAGAAGACTCGGCACAGAATATTGTACGAAGAGTTTTTATTGTACAAGATCAGAATAAGCGATTACCACACAGTAATGATATGAATAAAATAAAGCTTAAATCTTTTATAACAGAATTAACAAATGTGTCAAATATATTAATAATCATACATTGGTTGGACCAATAATAATCCGGCTAATTCAATAAATTAAAAGAAGCAAAAAATTTAAGCAAGCAATCATCAGGTATGCATTCTTGACCGTGATGCGATTGAGGAATCTATAATCAATGCAAGATCTCAACTCCCCGCCTTCTAAGAAGGTTCACCAGTGAAAGTTAATCCTGATTGGCTGCTGTGGGTTAATGCATGTTACAGGGATCTTTTTCCATCCAGTAGGTTAGATCTATATACATATTTATAAGTAGAACACAAAAAGAATGTATTGTCAGAATTGTTTGTCTGCTGCCCCATGTATTGTCATGAATGCCCACTTGTTGCCCCCATGTATTACCAACAGGTACGCACACCGTGGTGAAGAAGCACGATATTACGTGTGAAACGCGTCCACCTTTCTGTATCCCGTATTGACTGTCTGCAATAAATATCATCGCTATTACCTGTTGGAGTGCCACCATTTTCATTGGTTTTATGCCCCATATATTGTCAGGATTGCCCACTTATTACCCCATGTATTGTGCGGATTGCCCACCTGTTGCCCCATGTTTTGTCTTAATTGCTCACTTGTTGCCCCATGTATTGTCATGGTTTCCCGCCTGTTGTCTCATGTGGGGATGGATCGGTAAAGGTAGACAGTTGAGTCATTATTTTACCACCCCCCTTAAGCTTAAATGGCAGCCGGATGGGGCGGTACACATGGCACTGCAATTTGCGGCTGCTGCAAACCTCGCACCCCCCGGTCACATTGGGCAATGCTATTTAACTGAATGGGGTTGTGCCGCAACAGCCCCGATGCATACGGTTGCGGCGTACTGGCGTGGGCTTTACAGGGTTAACATAAGGGCTCCCAGCTGCCTGCCAACCCCACAGCGGGTCAGAGGGCGATGCGGGTGTAAACCAACCCTGAGTGGACTGTGGGTGTTTCACATTTGTTTATGGACTAAACAGTTCCACCCGTTACAATCCAGCGTCCATTTCCCGTAGTACCAGCAGGGGGTGCACTCTGATGTTTCATTATATTTCCTTTATTTTTAAACATTTCCCGCACTCTGAACACGAAATAGGACGCTTGCCTGTATGAACTTTCTGGTTTCTAAGATATAAACCTTTGTTTGGAAACATTTCCCGCACTCATAACAATAAAAAGGGCGCTCACCTGTGTGTAAGTAGGTGTTCTTTCTTAGTTAAACATTTCCCACACTCTGCACAAGATTAGAGACGCTCGCCTGTATGAACTTTCTGGTGTCTAATAAGTAAACATTTGTGCGCAAAACATTTCCCACACTCTGAACATGAATAGGGACGCTCACCTGTATGTATTCTCTGATGGCTAAGAAGGTTTTCTTTACGATTGAAACATTTCCCGCACTCTGAACATGAAAAGGGACGCTCACCTGTGTGTATTCTCTGATGGATAAGAAGGGTTCCTTTTTCATTAAAACATTTTCCGCACTCTGAACATGAATAGGGACGCTCCCCTGTGTGAATTCTCTGATGCTTAAGAAAGTGTGCTTTGTGACTAAAACATTTCCCGCACTCTGAACATGAATAGGGAAGCTCACCCGTGTGTATTCTCTGATGGCTAAGAAGGTTTCTTTTATGATTAAAACATTTCCCGCACTCAGAACATGAATAAGGACGCTCACCTGTGTGTATTCTCTGATAGCTAAGAAGGTCTTCTTTTCGACTAAAACCTTTCCCGCACTCTGAACATGAATAGGGATGTTCCCCTGTGTGTATTCTCTGATGGCTAAGAAGGTCTCTTTTATGATTAAAACATTTCCCACACTCTGAACATGAATAGGGACGCTCTCCTGTGTGTATTCTCTGATGCTGAAGAAAGTGTGCTTTGTGATTAAAAGATTTCCCGCACTCTGAACATGAATAGGGACGCTCACCCGTGTGTATTCTCTGATGGCTAAGAAGGTGTTCTTTTCGACTAAAACATTTCCCGCACTCTGAACATGAATAGGGACGCTCCCCTGTGTGTATTCTCTGATGGCTAAGAAGGTTTCCTTTCGAAATAAAACACTTCCCGCACACTGAACATGAATAGGGACACTCACCTGTGTGTAGTCTCTGATGGCTAAGAAAGCTTATTTTATTATTAAAACATTTCCTGCACTCTGAACATGAATAGGGACGCTCCCCTGTGTGAATTCTCAGATGGCGAAGAAGGTGTCCTTTTTGATTAAAACATTTCCCGCACTCTGAACATGAAAAAGGTTGCTCCCCTGTGTGAATTCTCTGGTGCTGAAGAAGGTATCTTTTCTGTTTAAAATATTTCCCGCACTGTAAACATGAATAGGGTAGGTCACCTGTGTGTATTCTCTGATGGCTAAGAAGGCTTTTTTTGTATTTATAACATTTGCCGCACTCTGAACATGACAATGAATTCTCTCCTGTATGAACCCCTTTATGGTATAAAGAAGATTCCCTGAGATGAGATGGTTTCCCGCACCCGTCGGCACTGTCAGATTTTAGAGGACTATGTGAAATATCAGGAGATTCCAATGATCTCCTCCAATGGTGAGGTCTGTCATGTATATTATGAGGAACGGGATTTACTTCTGGAGAAGATGCCATGTCATTATCTTCTGTAGTCACATCTTCCTCCGATGTCCTTCTATTCCCACCACAGAGTCCGTCTGTCAGAAGACAAGAAAAATTACCAAGAGTTTTCCACACTCATATACACTGCTCAACACTTTAAAATCAGAGTATAGCATCAAGTCAGGGAAACTCCTGCTGGGATATTTATCTGGTCAGTGAAGTAGCAGAGGGGGTTGTTACCAACAGGTGCACTAGATGGGCAACAATGAGACGACCTCCAAAACAGGAATGGTTTTACAGGTGGAGGCCACTGACATTTTTCCTACTCATCTTTTCTGAGTGTTTGTCACTACTTTTGCATTTGGCTGGGGTCAGTGTCACTTCTGGTATAGGTATTTTTCAGGAGTAATATATGTCGGTCGAGCATTTTAAAGTTCGTAGCTCCCTCCTACTAGGTAGGTGCAAGGAAAAAGTTTATATGGCCCTGTCTGCTTATCGGGGGGGGGGGGGGGGGCGTTGATCATTCAGCTAGGCTGTCATGCGTTTCCAGGTGTGCCTGTTGAGTTTGGGGAGTCTCCCCACTGTGTTCAATGATGGGTCTTGTTGGACAGTGGAGGAAACCTGACCAATAGTGCAACAGGGCTTATATCTGTCTCAGTGGGCGGGACCTGCAGCAATGCACCCTGGGATGGGGTATAAGTCTGAGGGGAGCACATGACAGAGTGTCTTTGGCGGGAAGCAAAGTCCCAGGAGGAGGCTGCCGGCTGTCACTCCTCCTGTCAGAGGAAGCAAGTGTGTCCTGGGCTGTCGGCCTAGAGGACCGGAGGTTGAGCTGGGCTGCAGGAAAGGATCCAGAGTGCTGTGGACCGAGTGGAGCTGCTGGGCAGAAGTTTTCAGGAAAAACAGCGTTGTGAGTACTCAAAACTGCTCAAGGGTCTGCCTAGGAGAGGGGACCACTCCAGAAGGTCAGAGGGATCGGGGAGCCAGCTAACCAGTAGAGAAGGCTTAGAAAGGGGGTGCCAGTGTCTAAGCCCTGAAGATAAATGAGAGAAAGGGGGCACCAGTGCGGGCCCTGAAGTGTTCAGCAGTGCAGCAGTTCATACAAGTAGCTACCTCAGCAAGGAGTGCTTAAGGGAGCTTAAAGAGGACTTCATTATTGGAACTGGGTGCAATCACAACACCAAACTATGACAACTAACCCGATCAATGATACCACCCAACCAAACATCACTAAGTAAGCTTTAACCATTCTTCCATAATAACCCGAGCTGATATCTGGAGAAGTTTCTTCCTCTTTAACTGCGTCCATCATCCCAACCTCCTCTGTAAAATGCTGATCACCCCTCACATACGTCTTTTCCTTTATAACCCCAATTTGTACATTTATCAGATCTTCATCCTAAACCAACAAAATGGCAGAAATAATATTAAATACAAAAAAATAATAATAATAGAAAAATTATATCTTTTAGGGCCTGGGATTCTCATTCTCATCAACCTGATGATGGTGGGGGATGGTGTGATCTTCCTGTGTGGAATCCTGGGAATACAGAGGATGGAGACATCTCTCTGGTGGATTTCTGTAACTGGATGACTCCACCATGGTGTCCTGGTACTGCTTCCTGTGTCCTTTTGGAAACTCTGCCTCCTCCACTACAAAATCCTCATCATCCTCCTCTTTTATCTCTTCTTTAATGATGACCTGTGTGTAATCCTGGGAATACAGAGGATGGGGACATCTCTCTGGTGGGTTCCCATTACTGGATCCATCTGTAGGAAACACACACACTGACTGAATACATTGTTTCTATGTGTTTATCAGATGATGGGGGATCTAGGTGGATCCTCCGTACTGCTCTCTCCTTTACAATAAAGTCTCCTCTTACCCGGTGATGTGAGGGGCGGCTGATTCTCCATCATGAAGTCTTGGTAGAAATGGGTCTACAGATCCTCAAACATCAATCCATATACCCAAACAGTTTTTGTATTTAGTGGCCATCACTCACCTGTGCTGATGTCTGGAGAAGATTCCTCCTTCTTAACTTTGTCCATCGTCCCAACCTCTTCGCCGAAATGCTGATCACCCATCACATTCATCACTTCTTCCTCTTTAACCTCATCTTTTATATCTATCAGATTTTCATTCTAAACAAACAAAATAGCAGGGAATGGTTTCTTTAAAATGTGAGCACAAATAACCTTTTACGTTTAGTTGAATATATTTTCATACAGTCAGATCACTTTTACGATCTCAACATCCATCTTCACCTACCTGATGATGGTGGGGTATGGTGTGATCTTCCTGTGTGGGATCCCGGGAATACGGAGGATGGAGACATCTCTCTGGTGGGTTTCTGTAGCTGGATGACTCCATCATGGTGTCCTTGTACTGCTTCCTATGTCCTTTCGAAAACTCTGCCTCCTCCATTACAAAATCTTCATCATCTTCCATTTTTATCTCTTCTTTAATGTTGACCTCTGTGGAATCTTGGGAATACAGAGGATGGAGACATCTGTCTGGTGGGTTCCCATTACTGGATGCATCTGTAGGAAACACACACACTGACTGAATACATTGTTTCTATGTGTTTATCAGATGATGGGGGATCTAGATGGACCCTCCGTACTGCTCTCTCCTTTACAATAAAGTCTCCTCTTACCCGGTGATGTGAGGGGCAGCTGATTCTCCATCATGACTTGCTTGTAGAGATTCTTGTATCCTTCTAAGAATCTTCTGAGAATCCTCCTCACCTCTCCGGTTAGGTCTGTTTTTTTATTAATAGAGATAAGAGTGATGTCATGTGACCTCACAGAATCTTGCTCACCTCTCCGGTCAGGTCTGTGTTTTATTATTAGGGATAGGAAGTGATGTCATGTGACCTCCCAGAATCCTCCTCACCTCTACGGTCAGACATGTGTTTTAATAATAGAGATAAGGGAGGGAGTTTACCTGCTCATCCTACTTATGTGATTTCACCAGGGGACTGCAATCTGATTCTCAGTGTTATTTGTTTCTCTGTTTCCCTGGCATAAAAATGGAAGGACAACATTTTATTTATGTAATTAAAGACTATATATAGAAAATAATATCTTATTACCTCCTCTGCTGTAGAGCTGCACGATTAATCGTATGAAAATCGCGATCTCGATTCACCCCCCCTGACGATCTAAACCTGACATATGCACGATTCTTTGCATAGCAGAGAGAACAGCTGTGGAAAAAAAAAAAAAAAAGCCTCCCGGTGTTCCGTGAGAATTACCTACCCGTGAGAAAAACCTACCCTCGTCACTTCCGGTTGCACGGCACTGTTGGTAATGCGGCGTTTACATTAAAACAGCTGGGCTGCAATACGAGTGATCTCCACTCCTATCCCTGTCACTTCCCTCATCTCGGCTAGTAAATATAAAAGCGGCGGCGGGTGTATGAAAAGATAAATCACAGAGCCGCCAGCCGCTTTTATATTTACTAGCCGAGATGAGGGAAGTCACAGGGACAGGAGCGGAGTTGACTCATATTGCAGCCGAGATGTTTTAATGTAAGCACGGCGTGGGTAGGTTTTTTTCACGGATCAGTGATAATTTCATTCTAGTGCGCATGCGCACTACTCAGCTCCTCAGCTGTTACATTAGGTTGCCGGGGTTGTGAGCATGCGCACTGCTGCGCTGCTCAGCTGTTCCTGGCTGGAAGTGACGAGGGTAGGTTTTTCTCACGGGGTAGGTAATTCTCACGTTACACCGGCAAACGCCTATCAGCATCAGTCTCCCAGTAACTATGAACAAAATGATTACATTGTATCTTTTCCTTCCCTCTGCCAGGGAGAAAGGAAGTTTAACCTCTTAAAGACTGGACCTTTTTCTGATACTTGTATGCAAGTTAAAATCCGTTTTTTTTGCTAGAAAAGTACTTAGAACCCCCAAACATTTTATATATTTTTTAGCAGAGACCCTACAGAATAAAATGGCGATTGTTGTAATATTTTATGTCACACTGTATTTGCGCAGCAGTCTTTCAAACGCAATTAATAGACTTTAATGAATAAAAAAAAAAACGTAACAGTAAAGTTATCCCAATTTTTTTTATAATGTAAAAGATGTTACACATTGAATCGTGAGAGAATCGTGATCTTTATTCCAAGCTAAAAAATCGTGATTCTCATTTTGGCCAGAATCGTGCAGCTCTACTCTGCTGCCACTTCCAGCTACATCTCCTCTCTTCTTCCTCCCGACTTGCCTCTGAAATTCCTATTTATATCTGACATCACTTCCTCTGTGGACCTACATCACTTCCTGTCAGTGTCTTAAATTACTTCCTGTCTTTATCTCCTCACTTCCTGTCTGTATCTTGCATCACTTCCTGTCTGTGCGTTCCATCTGAGAGAAGTCAGGTCACCACCTTGTGGACCATATTGGGATTTTTATACTTAGCGTACTTACGGTGATTGTAGGTGTATTTTTTTTTTTTTTAAGTAATTTTTATTGGAATTTTAATTTAACAATTTCAACAATAACATTTACAATTATTTGTTACTTCTGACTCATTGCTTGGTACATGTAACAACAGTTAAGAAAATGAAGGAAATTATGAGTACCAGGTAACAGTTAGATGAGAAAAAAACTATTATGATTAAATAAAACACAGCACACCCAAACTGCCTACCCCTAATGGGAACTATCTGTAAGTGGATTGGTTGCCGTGTACTAAGGTTTATTAGGGATGGGACCTTGGAACCAATTGATCTGAACTATAATGGAGATTTAGATATCACTTTTCTTTAGGTAAGTAGAGGCTCTTGGGTTGTTTAACCAAATTTGCCATTTCTTTTTAAATTTATTAGTAGATGAATTTTTGTATGCTAAAAGCAGTTCGTACTGTGCTTGTATATTCAGTCTGGTAATTACGTTGGACTGGTTGGGAGATTCGGTAGATTTCCACATACTAGCAATAGTAAGTCTTGCAGCTATTAGAATGTGTGCTACTATAGTTCTATAACATATTGGGTATAAATCTAGGTCTATTCCCAATAGTGCCATCGCAGGTGTCAGTTCTGTCAGGTTACCGGTTATTTTGGCTATAAGTGAAGAAATAGATTTCCAGAAACGTATTAAATTCTTGCAGGCCCAGAGAGTGTGGTGAAGATTTCCTGTTACTTCATTGCATCTCCAGCATATCGGGGAGGCAGAAGGAAATATTTTCGATAATCTATATGGTGTCAAGTACCATCTGTTTAGAATTTTTTGTGAATTATCCCAATGCTCAATGCATGAGGATGCTTTATTATTAATCAATAATGCTTTTTGCCATTGTTCCCGCGTAAAATTTTGTGAGAGATCCTTTTCCCATTTCGTCATATTAGGATTTTTATTACTGGAAAAGGAAAGTAGATTAAAGAATAGTTTTATTCCTTTCTTTTTTTGTGAGTTTTGGCCTGTAAAAAATTGCCATATTTCCGTGGGAATATCAATATTATCATTGAGTTTCAGATCTTTTAGTCGGGTGCATTTCCTTAGTTTATCCTCCACAACACTCCTGAGATGCAACGGAAGGTTATTATAATAATGGTAACCTTGATTTATCCACTCTTCGGCCGATAATCTTATTTTATAGTAGTCTATTATTCTTGTAGGTAATGCTACTTTCGAGTATATGTTTCCAGTTTTAGTTTTGGATAGGATATGCTTCCATGCTAATAGTATTGATTTGATAGAAAGAAGGTTGGGTATGACTATTTTTTTGGGTATTATAATTTTGGCCATAGAAAGGGCAAATAGATCGTGTCCTTTAGTGATCTCTTTTTCAATGTTTGTCCATAGTTTGTCCTCATGATAGGAGAACCAGAATTTCATTTGGTCTAATAGTGATGCATAGTAGTAATTTTTTATATCTGGCAATCCCATTCCTCCTAAGGCTTTGGGAGTTGTTAATATTGAGAATGCTACTCTGGGTTTTTTCTTATTCCATATAAAATGTTTTAATGTAATATTCATCTGCGTGAAAAGTTTGGGGGTTATCAGGATGGGGAGGGACCGGAAATAGTATAAGATTTTAGGTAGTATTTGCATTTTAAAGGCTGCTATTTTACCAACCCATGATAATTGAACGTTTTGGATATGTTGTAGGTCTTTGTTAGTTTGTTCTATGAGTTTGGGAAAATTAATTTGGTATAATTTGGAGGTTGGGTACGTCAATTGTATACCTAGATATGATATAGATACATCATCCCAATTGTAGCCATATTTCTCACGCAGGTTTTTAATGTGATCTTTCTCAATATTCATAGGTAGGACATAGCATTTGTTTTGATTGACTTTGTAGTAGGAGACTTTACTATATTGATCTAGTATTTTTTGAACAGTGGGTAAAGATATGTCAGGGGTTGTCATTGTTAGAATAATATCGTCTGCGAATAGCCCCAGTTTATGTTCATATTGCCCTATTTTATTGCCATTAATATCGGGGTTATTGCGTATATATTCCGCTAAAGGCTCTATTGCTAATGAGAATATTATTGGTGATAGTGGACAACCTTGTCTGGTTCCATTGGTCAAATTAAAGCTTTTGGATATTAAACCTGAGGAGAACACTTTAGCTGAGGGTTGTGAGTATAAAGTCATAATGGCCGAGTGTATAAATCCCTTGATTCCAAATTTTTCTAGAGTTTTAGAAATAAACTTCCAATGCATTCTATCAAAAGCTTTCTCTGCATCTAATGCTAAGAGAATCGCGGGAGTTTGACTATTTTCTATATGATTAATTAGATTTATCATTCGTCTAGTACCATCAGGGGCTTGTCTTCCTTTAACGAAACCTACTTGGTCTGGACTAATGAGATATGATGTTATATTATTTAGTCGGTTCGCTAATATTTTTGCATAGATTTTTATATCCGCGTTGAGTAAGGATATAGGTCTATAATTGATGGGTGAGGTTGGGTCTTTTCTTGGTTTGGGAAGGGTAATTATTAGTGCTTCTAACATCTCTTTTGGGTATTTTCCAGATTTGGCTACTTGGTTAAATAATTTGGTCAGGTATGGAGATAAGATGTTGCTGAAGGCTTGATAATATTCTCCAGACAATCCATCAATCCCGGGGGTTTTATGTTTGGGTAAAGATTTAATAACTGTGAGGGTTTCTGACTCTGATATTGGGGCATTGAGTGATTCTAGATCTTTGGGGTATATTTCAGGTAGGTTTATTGTTTTTAGGAAGTCAGATATTTCACATGTGGGTTGATGGGTGTTTAGGTCCTCTTTAAGATTATACAGGGATTCATAATACTCTGAGAAGGTATCAGCTATTTCCTGGGGGTTATAACTTACTTTACCTGATTTGGGATGAATTATTTTGCTAATTTTATTTTTAATTTGTCGTTGGCGTAGTTGGTTAGCCAATAGTTTGCTAGCTTTGTTGCCTTGGGAGTAGTAGTTTAGTTTCAGTCTTTTTAAGTATTTATCGTGATCTTCTATCAAAATTATTCTTAAATCTGTTCTGAGGTTATTGAGTTGTTGTTCTAGTTTTATATCATTAGGGGTATTTTTGTGTTTTTCTTCTAGTCCCGAGATATCCTTTAATATTTTATTTATTGTGTCGTTTTTCTTTTTTTTTTCCCTAGCCGCTACTTGGATTAGTAGACCTCTAATATAGGCTTTATGAGAACACCATAAGGTGGTGTTTTCCACCGAGTCATTATCGTTAATTACAAAGAATTCTTTAAGTTTTTCTTTTAGCATGGACAAATGTTTTTCTTGGGAAAGGATATAAGTGTTGTTTCTCCATACTCTGTTATTGGCACAGGGTTGTCCTATTTTGATTTCCATTGTTATAGGGGCATGATCAGACCAAGAGATATTGTGTATCTGAGCATTGATTATATTCTGCAATAATAATTTGTCTGTAATAAAATAGTCTATTCTGGAATAAGATTTGTGAACATGGGAGTAATATGTGTAATCCCTTTCGGTGGAATGAAGGCACCTCCAGGGATCATACATATCCTCATTAGAGAAAATACTGTTTAGGCCAATTCTTTTAGTGTGTCCTTGCTTGGAGGTGTCCATAAGGGGGTCCAATGGTGCATTAAGATCTCCACATATAATAAGGTTTCCTTTTTGTATTTTCCGTGCCTTCGATATTACTTTCTTTATGAACTGATGAGGGTTTTTGTTGGGGGCATAGATATTAACTATGGTATATTCTGTGTTTTCAATAGTTCCTACTGGTATGATGAATCTTCCTTGAGAGTCAGCTTTAATATTCAGAGGTTGAAAGGCAGAGATGTATAGTAACGAAGTAGAACTACTTAAGTACTGTACTTAAGTACCGAAATGCGGTATCTGTACTTTCCTAGAGTAGAATTTTTTTCTCCTACTTCTACTTTTACTTCACTACATTTTTTCGATGATTTCGATACTTCTACTCAAGTATTTTTTTTTTTGTGCTGCATAGTTACTCGTTACTTTTAAAAAAATTACCACTGCCAGAACAGTAGATGGCAGGTTGCATAAAGCTCAAAAAAATGTGTATAATGTCATTTGTAAATCAGCGCATACGAAAATAAAGGCTGTGTATAATAAAAGCTGCTATACCAAATCTTTCCAATAAAAAGAAAATATGAAACAAACAAATAAATGGTGCTACAGCGCTTAAAGTGCATCAAGAAACTACTAACAAACACAGGTTAATCATTTGAATAAATCATTTGAAATAATAAAAACAATATGATGTTCAAACTTTTGACTTATTTCTTTAATAACTACATAACACAGTACTTCTACTTCTTTTTTCAGTACTTGAGTAGAAATTTTTTTTCAAAACTACTGGTACTTTTTACTTTTAGTACTTAAGTAGCAAATTTTTTGAAAAAACTACTTGCAATACTTAAGTAAAAAAAATGTTGAATACTTTAGTACTTCTACTTAAGTAACTTTTTCTGCGAGCACTTCCACTTCTACTCAAGTAATTTTTTGATCGAGCACTTGTACTTTTACTCAAGTAGAAATTTCGAGTACTTTATACAAGTCTGTTGAAAGGACACAGAGTCTTTTATTGCTAAGATAACTCCTTTCTTTTTCTTGGTGTTGTTGGAGACAAAGATATGCGGAAACTTGTGATGAGAGAATTTTGGTGCTTTGTTTGCTGCAAAGTGAGATTCTTGTATGCAGACAATGTCACTGTCATGTTTTAAAATGTCATTCCATAGAGCTTTACACTTATACGGGCTGTTGAGACCTCTTGCATTAATTGACAAAAATGTAAGACCCATTAGATTGGTAAGGTTTTTTTGATGGAGACTAACATTAGTAGATGTTTTGAAGAGAAAAGTGATATATTGAGATCTTCATTGTTGGATCCTGTTCCATCCAGTAGGTGGCAGTGTTGTACCCTGTAATTTTCTGAAAGTAGTGTAGAACTAAAACCATAAACCATAGGTGTAGAAAGGTAAAAAGGGAGATGTAATTTAACTCCTGTGTACATTAGGACTGTACTGGTTATTGGGGTTAATGAAAAGTTAGAAACAAACTGAGAACAAGGAAAAAGAAAACTCCCCGACATGGGGTTCCCTGAGTTATTCAATACCTGAGGGCGGATAATATCCTATTTTTCCTGTGTGTGACCATAAAAATATATGGTGAATGGGAAAGATTCTCCTTTATAGGTGAAATATTTTATTTGTTACTTGTTTGCCATTGCTGTGGGATTTTCTCAGGTGGACCTTTGCCAAGCGCATTCTCGTCATCTTTTGGTAATAAGCCCCACGATTTTAGAATTTTCAGGCCTTCTTCCATGTTGGTGATATTATACGTCATTCCATCTCGGTCTATCATAATTTTCATAGGAAATCCCCATTTGTAAATTATTTTATGATTCTTTAGAATTTTAGTAATCGTGTTTAAATTCTTGCGTGCCTGTATAGTTGCCTGTGAAAGATCTGAGTATAATATTATTCCTGCATAGGGATCTGGTAGAGGTGAGTTATGCTGTGCAAATTGCATCAACTGGTCTTTTACTTGAAAAAAGTGGATTTTGGCAATAACATCCCTAGGCAGCCTTTGTGGTATATGTGCGGGTTTAGGTAACCGGTCTGCACGGTCTATCATCAGTTCCTGATGGGGAATCGTAGGTAGCAGTGTGGAAATCATTTCTTTTAGGAAGCTTTTCAGATCAGCAGGCTTTATGTTCTCAGGAATGCCTCGGAATTTTACATTATTCCTTCTTGATCTGTCTTCCAAATCTGCTACTTTTAGTTTAAGATTTTTAATCTCATCCTCCAGCTCGAAATGTGCATCAACTAGATCATTATGTGCATTGGTGAAATCACACATTTTATTTTCTACATAGTCCACTCTCTCTCCAAGGTTGTCTATTTCTTTTTTAGATTGGTGCATAAAGCTCATCACATCATATTGTAGGGCTCCTCTTAATGACATTATTATGTCTTTAATTGTGGAATCTGATATAGGTTGGCCTGTGGTGGGTATTGCATTTAATTTTGCATCATATGGATTGTTACCACGTGTGAAATCATAGTCATGATCATGATCAATATCACTTACATTTCCATTGGAAGGAGTGATTTTCCTCTTCTGCTTTAGAGGGCTGCTGGTGTCATCTTGCATCTGCAGACTGCATTCATTTGGGGCATTCTGTGATCCTTCTCCTTCTTCAGCATTCATTTCTTGCTCTCTAGCATTGCCATGAGAGGGGGAGGAGTCAGCGCCATTTTGGTATTTTCCTGGAGTCCCGGCCGGGCTCCTAAAGTCCCCTAATTTGAGGGGAATTCCTCTTTCTTTCCTCTTCCCCATCCTTCCGCTAGATTGCTGCATCTTTTGGGTGTTTTTTCAATCCCTCAGGAGTGCTGAAAGTCGCTTTCCTTTACTGCAGGGAGCCCATTATCAGAGAGCTCTATGCAGCAGCTTCCATTTGCCTTCACAGCCGGCCACGCCCCCCTCCACTGTGACCTCTTTTATCTCCAGCAGATGATGACATATACACATAATATCTGACAAAAGTAAGTACACCCCTCACATTTTTGTAAATATTTTATTCTATCTTTTCATGTGACAACACTGAAGAAATGACACTTTGCTACAATGTAAAGTAGTGAGTGTACAGCTTGTATAAGACTCCATTCACACTAGCGCGACTTGTCAGGCGACTTGGTTGCCTGACAAGTCGCGGTCGATCGCCCGCCATTGAATAGTACAGGACCCGTTCTAATAGGAGCGACACAAGTCGCTCCGACTTAGAAAAAGGGTCCTGTACTAATTTGGGGCGACCTGGAGGCGACTTGCATTGGCTTCAATTATATGAAGTCCGTGCAAGTCGCGCCGAGGTCGCGGTGCACGCTGTGCACCGCGACTTCACAGGTCGCCCCAGCAAGTCGTGTCGCCCCTGTCTGAATGGGGTATAACAGTGTAAATTTGCTGTCCCCTCAAAATAACTCAACACACAGCCATTAATGTCTAAACTGCTGGCAACATAAGTCAGTACACCCCTAAGTGACAATGTCCAAATTGGGCCGAAAGTGTCAATACTTTGTGTGGCCGCCATTATTTTCCAACACTGCCTGAACCCTCTTGGGCATGGAGGTCACCAGAGCTTCACAGGTTGTCACTGGAGTCCTCTTCCCCTCCTCCATGATGACATCACAGAGCTGGTGGATGTTAGAGACCTTGCGCTCCTCCCCCTTCTGTCTGAGGATTCCCCAAAGATGCTCAATAGGGTTTAGGTCTGGAGACATGCTTGGCCAGTCCATCACCTTTACCCTCAGCTTCTTTATCAAGGCAGTGGTCATCTTGGAGGTGTTTGGGGTCGTTATGTTGGAATATTGCCCTGCGGCCCAGTCTCTGAAGGGAGGGGATCATGCTCTGCTTCAGTATGTCACAGTACATGTTGGCATTCATGGTTCCCTCAATGATCTGTAGATCCCCAGTGCCGGCAGCACTCATGCAGCCCCAGACCATGACACTCCCACCATCATGCTTGACTGTAGGAAGACACACTTGTCTTTGTACTCCTCACCTGGTTGCCCCCACACACGCCTGACACCAAATAAGTTTATCTTGGTCTCATCAGAGCACAGGAGATGGTTCCAGTAATCCATGTCCTTATTCTGCTTGTCTTCAGCAAACTGTTTGCGGGCTTTCTTGTCCATCATCTTTAGAAGAGGCTTCCTTCTGGGATGACAGCCATGCAGACCAATTTGATGCAGTGTGCGGCATATGGTCTGAGCACTGACAGGCTGACCCCTCCCCTACCCCTTCAACCTCTGCAGCAATGCTGGCAGCACTCATACGTCTATTTCCCAAAGACAACCTTTGGTAATGATGCTGAGCATGCCACTCAACTTCTTTGGTGGACCATGGGGAGGCCTGTTCTGAGTGGAACCAGTCCTGGTAAACCACTGTATGGTCTTGGCCACCGTGCTGCAGCTCAGTTTCAGGATCTTGGCAATCTTCTTATAGCCTAGGCCATCTTTATGTAGAGCAACAATTCTTTTTTTCAGATCCTTATAGAGTTCTTTGCCATGAGGTGCCATGCTGAACTTCCAGTGACCAGTATGAGAGAGTGAGAGCGATAACACCAAATTTAACACACCTGCTCCCATTCACACCTGAGACCTTGTAACACTAACGAGTCACATGACACCGGGGAGGGAAAATGGCTGATTGGGCCCAATTTGGACATTTTAAGAGGGGTGTACTCACTTTTGTGAGATACTGTATAGTGTGGAAATGTAGAATAACCCCGTATATTACAATGAGTGAATTTATGGTCTGTACCACGAGGGGAGTTATTGGTGTCAGTAAATTGCGGTTCCAGACATTGTATGTGGGGGATGAAATGATAATTAAAGGTCGGGATTAGGGAAGATTTCTGTAAGATTTTACACGGGAATGATCAGCGCCCCCTCCAGAGACACTATGATGAGTCACACAATAGGAGTCTGAGAGGGACTGGATTTTGGGGGAATGCATAGTTGCCAACGCTCACAGATTTACTGGGACATTCACAGGAAATTGACTGCTGTCCCAAGGAGAATCCCAAAAATGTATCAATGTCCCGGGCAGCAGCCAGCCTAGTAGAGACTCTGCATCGTAACCCCCCCCCCCCCCCAGTGCTGGGGTAACACACAGGTTAATATGAGAGCTTTCTCAGATCCTCCCCCTGCCTCATCCTCTCCACCGGATTTACCATGCAAGGAGGTCAGGTGGCGTTTGCCTCTCAATGATTGGGTGGGACTCAGAGAGGGGGTGTGGCTAGCCTCAGCAAGGTGAAGATGAATATGGCAGCCCGACCTGATGCCATCCAAGCAGCCAGAGGGGTATTTCTACCCTGCAGTTCAGTCTCTGGGGGAAAATCATGATAGCTCGGCTTTTTGTCTCTTTTTTTTTGTATGTAGTGAGGAAACTGCACTGACCGGTGTACTCACTGACATCCCTCCCCCATACACAGAACATTGTATATATTCATGGCTGTGTGAGAAGCCTCTGCTGTCAGCTGTGTCCTTCGCTTCTGACCTTCTCTATCATGTCCGCAATCTCTGAACCCATCTCTGGTATCATGTCTGCAGTCTCTGAACCCATCTCTGGTATCATGTCTGCAGTCTCTGACAATCTCTTGTATCATGTCTGCAGTCTCTGACCATCTCTTGTATCATGTCCGCAGTCTCTGATCATCTCCTGTATCATGTCCGCAGTCTCTGACAATCTCTTGTATCATGTCTGCAGTCTCTGACCATCTCTTGTATCATGTCCGCAGTCTCTGATCATCTCTTGTATCATAGCCGCACAGTCTCTGACCATCTCTTGTATCATGTCCGCACAGTCTCTGACCATCTCTTGTATCATGTCTGCAGTCTCTGACCATCTCTTGTATCATGTCTGCAGTCTCTGATAATCTCTTGTCTCATGTCCGCACAGTCTCTGACCATCTCTTGTATCATGTCCTCAGTCTCTGACCATCTCTTGTATGATGTCCGCACAGTCTCTGACGATCTCTTGTATGATGTCTGCAATCTCTGAACCCATCTCTTGTATTTGTTTGATGGGATCTGCCTGGGGGGATGGTATTTGGAGTATCTTTATCTGCTGATTGTTAAACGTTCTGCCATACACATATTGCTATTGTGGTGTAGGATCTGTGCCTGCTCTCCCTCCATCCCTCTTTCTTTCCTTCTCTCTCCTTCCCTCCCTATCTCTCTCTTTTTCTTTCTTTCTTCTCCCGTCATCCCTCTTTCACCTCAGACTCTATTTAACCACACCCCCTTTAGGGTAGGATGTTTTTTAGGACCCCTTTGCCTGCCAATAGCCCTCCTGGACAAAGATTTGTGTTTTCCAATCCAAACACGTCAGATGTCTCCAGGTTAGGAGAGCGCCCTCTCTGGTTACATCTAAGCCGTATCCGGGCCCGCCATCCACCGGAGTATCTGTGACCGAGACCCTGGCAGTGGATTAGAGCTTCTGCTCTTTATGCCAATATTCCCCATTTACTGCTATATAGGGGTATATTGCTTCACAGGCACCACAAACTCTGGGGGACTACAGAGCCCAGCACACCTATTCATCTACAGCCGGGGGTCTTCTGAGTAAGTGCTGCCAGATTACCCCAGGAGTTGTCTGACACTTTGTTATCAGAAAGTTTTATTGGAATTATCGTGTTGTGGGTTCAGATATTTTATCCATAGTGCAAGCGCTGTCCCAACATTTATTATTTGTAGAATAACCCCTTCAGGGTCAGAGCATTTACCCTGTTGCAAGTATGACCTTTGTGACCTGATAGTTCCACCACTGTCTCACCTCCACCGATCTCCCACAAAGGCCTCACCTCCACCAATCTCCCACACAGGGCTCCCCTCCACCGATCTCCCACACACACAGGGCTCCCCTCCACCGATCTCCCACACACACAGGGCTCCCCTCCACCAATCTCCCACACACACAGGGCTCACCTCCACCGATCTCCCACACACAGGGCTCACCTCCACCGATCTCCCACACACAGGGTTCACCTCCACGGATCTCACACACAGGGCTCACCGCCACCGATCTCCCACACAGGGCTCCCCTCCACCGATCTCCCACACAGGGCTCACCTCCACCGATCTCCCACACACACAGGGCTCACCTCCACCGATCTCCCACACACAGGGCTCACCTCCACCAATCTCCCACACAGGGCTCACCTCCACCGATCTCCCACACAGGGCTCACCTCCACCGATCTCCCAAAAACAGGGCTCACCTCCACCGATCTCCCACACACAGGGCTCACCTCCACCGATCTCACACATAGGGCTCACCTCCACCGATCTCCCTCACAGGGCTCACCTCCACCGATCTCCCACACACACAGGGCTCACCTCCACCGATCTCACGCACACAGGGCTCACCTCCACTGATCTCCCACACAGGGCTCACCTCCACCGATCTCCCACACAGGGCTCACCTCCACCGATCTCCCACACACACAGGGCTCACCTCCACCGATCTCACACATAGGGCTCACCTCCACCGATCTCCCTCACAGGGCTCACCTCCACCGATCTCCCACACACACAGGGCTCCCCTCCACCGATCTCCCACACACACAGGGCTCCCCTCCACCAATCTCCCACACACACAGGGCTCACCTCCACCGATCTCCCACACACAGGGCTCACCTCCACCGATCTCCCACACACAGGGTTCACCTCCACGGATCTCACACACAGGGCTCACCGCCACCGATCTCCCACACAGGGCTCCCCTCCACCGATCTCCCACACAGGGCTCACCTCCACCGATCTCCCACACACACAGGGCTCACCTCCACCGATCTCCCACACACAGGGCTCACCTCCACCAATCTCCCACACAGGGCTCACCTCCACCGATCTCCCACACAGGGCTCACCTCCACCGATCTCCCAAAAACAGGGCTCACCTCCACCGATCTCCCACACACAGGGCTCACCTCCACCGATCTCACACATAGGGCTCACCTCCACCGATCTCCCTCACAGGGCTCACCTCCACCGATCTCCCACACACACAGGGCTCACCTCCACCGATCTCACGTACACAGGGCTCACCTCCACTGATCTCCCACACAGGGCTCACCTCCACCGATCTCCCACACAGGGCTCACCTCCACCGATCTCCCACACACACAGGGCTCACCTCCACCGATCTCACACATAGGGCTCACCTCCACCGATCTCCCTCACAGGGCTCACCTCCACCGATCTCCCACACACACAGGGCTCATCTCCACCGATCTCACACATACAGGGCTCACCTCCACCGATCTCCCACACAGGGCTCACCTCCACCGATCTCCCACATAGGGCTCACCTCCACAGATCTCACACACAGGGCTCCCCTCCACCGATCTCCCACACACACAGGGCTCCCCTCCACCGATCTCCCACACACACAGGGCTCACCTCCACCGATCTCCCACACACACAGGGCTCCCTTCCACCGATCTCCCACACAGGGCTCCCCTCCACCGATCTCCCACACACACAGGGCTCCCCTCCACCGATCTCCCACACACACAGGGCTCCCCTCCACCGATCTCACACACACACAGGGCTCACCTCCACCGATCTCCCACACACACAGGGCTCCCCTCCACCGATCTCCCACACAGGGCTCCCCTCCACCGATCTCACACACACAGGGCTCCCCTCCACCGATCTCCCACACAGGGCTCACCTCCACCAATCTCCCAAAAACAGGGCTCACCTCCACCGATCTCCCACACACAGGGCTCACCTCCACCGATCTCCCACACACAGGGCTCACCTCCACCGATCTCCCACACAGGGCTCACCTCCACATATCTCCCAAAAACAGGGCTCACCTCCACCGATCTCCCACACACAGGGCTCACCTCCACTGATCTCCCACACACAGGGTTCACCTCCACCGATCTCACACACAGGGCTCACCGCCACCGATCTCCCACACAGGGCTCACCTCCACCGATCTCCCACACAGGGCTCACCTCCACCGATCTCACACCCTGGGCTCACCTCCACCAATCTCCCACACACAGGGCTCACCTCCACCGATCTCGCACACACAGGGCTCACCTCCACCGATCTCCCACACACAGGGCTCACCTCCACCGATCTCACACACACAGGGCTCACCTCCACCGATCTCACACCCAGGGCTCACCGCCACCAATCTCACACCCTGGGCTCACCTCCACCAATCTCCCACACACAGGGTTCACCTCCACCGATCTCTCACACACACAGGGCTCACCTTCACCGATCTCACACACACAGGGCTCACCTCCACCGATCTCAGACACAGAGGGCTCATCTCCACCGATCTCCCACACACAGGGCTCACCTCCACCGATCTCCCACACACACACAGGGCTCACCTCCACCGATCTCACACACACACACAGGGCTCACCTCCACCGATCTCACACACACACAGGGCTCACCTCCACTGATCTCCCACACAGGGCTCACCTCCAAAAACTAAACAGCCCAAACCAAATGTTTTCCCATGGGGCAATAGTTCTTTAATGTACAACATACTATTATTGTGTGACCAATACCATCCAAATAATTCTTACTTTCATTTCCCAAAGTTATCCGTCTACAAGGAGACCTGTATAGATCAAATGAGGATGGAGGAGGACCGGAGTCACATGACTGAGAATATACTAAACCTCACCCTGGAGATCATCTACCTGCTGACCGGAGAGGTGAGGAGGATTCTGGGAGGTCACATGACATCACTCTTATCTCTATTAATAAAACACAGACCTGACCAGAGAGGTGAGGAGGATTCTGGGAGGTCACATGACATCACTCGTATCTCTATTAATAAAACACAGACCTGACCGAAGAGGTGAGGAGGATACTGGGATTCTAACATGATATTCCTATTGCTTCCTCAATACAGAGATTTCCTCTTCTGAAGTCAGGTGATCATATGACCATCACAGTGCCTCCATGTGACTCCCAAAAACCTGAGAGACACAACATGCAGAAGATTCTAGAAGTCACCAAGAAGATGATGGAGCTGCTGACAGGAGAGGTGAGCGGTGCTGGGAATTCTGGGACATTATCCAGTAACAGACAAGGGATGTGTCTGGATGGTGACTGTATCATTGTGTGTGTCAGGTTCCTATAAGGTGTCAGGATGTCACTGTCTATTTCTCCATGGAGGAGTGGGAGTATTTAGAAGGACACAAGGATCTCTACAAGGACGTCATGATGGAGAATCAGCCGCCCCTCACATCACCGGGTAAGAGGAGACTTTATTGTAAAGGAGAGAGCAGTACGGAGGGTCCACCCAGATCCCCCATCATCTGATAAACACATAGAAACAATGTATTCAGTCAGTGTGTGTGTTTCCTACAGATGGATCCAGTAATGCGAACCCAGCAGAGAGATGTCCCCGTCCTCTGTATTCCCGGGATTCCACACAGGAAGGTCACACCATCCCTCACCATCATCAGGTAGAGGATTGACTTTATTGTCAGTTCTGATTTATACACAGCTTTTTTTTTTTTTCAATGAATGTTTTATTATATATTCAGAGTGGAATCCTCGGGGATTATAATATTGTTGTTATAGAAGAGTATAAAGAGGAGGATGAGGAGTATGGAGTGATGGAGGAGTTTAAAGAAGGACACAAGGATATGATGGAGCCACCTAATACCAGGAACCCACCAGAGAGATGTCCCCGTCCTCTGTATTCCCGGGATTCCACACAGGAAGGTCACACCATCCCTCACTGTTACAAGGTTGGTGGGACGGAGCATCCAGAACATGGATTTGTGTAGAAAATGTGTGGATTTTTTATGTGAAGTCGCAATAATAAAGCTTATATTTTACAGATTATATTCTCTCTCATTTTCTTGGTTTAGAGTGGAGATCCAATTGATATAGAATTTGAGGTTAAAGCAGAAGAAGAAGAGACGTATGTGAGGGATGATCAGCAGTCTATGGAGGAGGATGGAATAACGGGGACATTTATAGAGGAGGACACTCCTACAGAGATCAGCACAGGTGGGTCATTAACACTAAATACATTCCTCCACCCATACTGCTCACTGATTGGTCCAGAGTATGACGGAGACTGGGTGATATCAGCCTGTAATCCCCTGGTCACTTTCCTGAACTCTGTTTCCCGTCCTGTATTCCTGTATTTCTCTCGGATAATCTTCCTTCTCTGTGCTGCAGACACAATTTATGTCTCTAGACTGGATTTATGGAGATTCTGGGGTTCAGCTGGCAGCAAAATCTTGGCTTTCCCTATAGGTGTTACCAGACCTAGGCACCTGGGGTATGTGCTTTGAGTCTTCCTCATGCTCGGGTCTAGTAAGATCTCTGACAGAACAATCCTCCCAGGGTTACTTGTTCTGTTATTTGCTGGCTGTGCCGGGTGGAGGGATATGTCTGTATAGTCTCACATCCAAATCACTGAGAGCAGTCTCAGGAGATGGGAGGCAGTGGTGTGGGACCTCTGCAACTTGTCTCATGTAAACATTGAAGCTTCTACTGAATACCAATATTATGAGTCCTGACCCCTGCACTATATACTCTATGTTGTACATTACGTACTCCTGACCCCTGCACTATATACTCTGTTGTACATTATACACTCCCGACCCCTGCACTATATACTCTATGCTGTACATTACATACTCCTGATCCCTGCGCTATATACTCTATGTTGTACATTATATACTCCTAACCCCTGCACTATATACTCTATGTTGTACATTACTTACTCCTGATCCATGCACTATATACTCTATGTTGTACATTACATACTCCTGACTTCTGCTCTCTCCCCTCTACCCACTGCTATATATACACATAATATGGATTCTCTTTTGTTACTCCCATTTCCTACCAGCTGGACATTTTATATCTGATGATCTGATTGGAGGACAGACTTTTACATGTTGATAATAATGTGATAACATCCTCCAACTTTGGAACCTTAAACAGAAAGTGATAATGAGGGAGGAGTCAGTAACCCAATGGTGGTCTTCAGGATCAGTCCAGTCTTCATCTTGGTTGTTCTCCCCCCATCCTCACTCTCTGACCTCTGGTGGGACTCAGCCCCGCTGTTATTCATGACTAAATCATGGACTAAATAAGGAAGTGCAGGACTTCTTGTGTTGGGAAGATGGCAATGAGTGATAGAGGGGGAGGGGACACTCGTCCTATAATCCCCTCATCACTGTCACTCCCATAAAAGACAGTTCTCGTTGTTTCCTCACTCTCTGACTAAGGTCCATGAATAAAGAAATGAACTGGTAGGAGATCAGAGGACCCATTTACTAGTTACCTTGAGGGGGGAATTGTAAGATCTTTAGAGAGAAAGCTGCCTGATGTGGGCGGAGTCCTGGCTTAGGGGAACCAATCTGCTGATGTCTAGTAATAATCTTTGTATTTCTTTTTTAGTAGATGGACGGGAGATGAGGAAAACCTCAGAGGATTCTCTCATTTTGTCTCCACACTGTAAAGTAGAAGATGAGGACATCACACAGTATAGTCCAGGAGAAAACCCGGCTACCTCAAATGTCCATCCGGCACCACACAGTGTAGATGGACCATCGTATTCCTCTTATCCTGAGGAACCTCAGACTGTGAGGGACAGTGCCAGATCATCGTATTCCTCTTATCCTGAGGAACCTCAGACTGTGAGGGACAGTGCCGGACCATCATATTCCTCTTATCCCGAGGAACCTCAGACTGTGAGGGACAGTGCGGGACCATCGTATTCCTCTTATCCTGAGGAACCTCAGACTGTGAGGGACGGTGCCGGATCATCGTATTCCTCTTATCCTGAGGAACCTCAGACTGTGAGGGACAGTGCCAGATCATCGTATTCCTCTTATCCTGAGGAACCTCAGACTGTGAGGGACGGTGCCGGACCATTGTATTCCTCTTATCCTGAGGAACCTCAGACTGTGAGGGACGGTGCCGGACCATCGTATTCCTCTTATCCTGAGGAACCTCAGACTGTGAGGGACAGTGCCGGACCATCGTATTCCTCTTATCCTGAGGAACCTCAGACTGTGAGGGATGGTGCCAAACCATCGTATTCCTCTTATCCTGAGGAACCTCAGACCGTGAGGGACGGTGCCGTCCTTCCAACAGATAAGAGCTTTTCCTGTGCTGAGTGCGGGAAGTGTTTCCGTTTTAAATGCAGTCTTAATGTGCATAAAAGAACTCACACAGGAGAGAAGCCACATTCTTGCCCTGAGTGCAGGAAATGTTTTTCACAAAAGTCTGATCTTTTCAAACATCAGAAGACTCACACAGGAGAGAAGCCGTATTCCTGTTCTGAGTGTGGGAAATGTTTTAGAAGAAAATCAGAAGTTGCTGACCATGAGAGGTGTCACACAGGGGAGAAGCCGTATCCCTGTGATGAGTGTGGGAAGTGGTTCCGTGTTCGCTCCACACTTAGGGTGCATAAAAGATCTCACACAGGTGAGAAGCCACATTCCTGTCCTGAGTGTGGGAAATGTTTTTCACAGAAGGCCAATCTTGAAAAGCATCAGAGATTTCACACAGGGGAGAAGCCATTTTCCTGTCCTGTGTGCGGGAAGTGTTTTTCGGAAAAGTCCAGACGTAATATTCATCAGAGATTGCACACAGGTTAGAAGTTGCATTCCGGTCCTAGGTGTGGGAAAGGTTTTTTTTTATGAAAATCAGAACTTATCACACATCAGATGTGTCACACAGAGAAAAAGTCATACTCCTTTTTCAAGTGCGGAAAATGTTTTGTACTAAAAACTGTACTTCTTACACATTAAAGTCTCACAAGGGGGGGGGAAACTGTATGTCTGTCCTGAATGCAGGAAAATTTTCTAGTCAAAATCAGAACTTCACACGTATCAGAGATCTCACACGGGGGAGAAGCCGTATTCCTGTCCTGAGTGTGGGAAATGTTTTTCACAGAAGTCCGATCTTTACACACATCAGAGATCTCACACAGGGGAGAAGCTGTATTCCTGTCCTGAGTGTGGGAAATGTTTTTCACAGAAGTCCAGTCTTTACAGACATCAGAGATCTCACTCGGGGGAGAAGCCATATCCCTGTCCTGAGTGAGGGAATTGTTCCTCACTGAAGTCCTGTCTTCCTGTACATCAGGGATCCCACACAACCCTGGAGGTGTATTAGTGCCTTGTGTGCGGGAAATGTCTTCTATATGAATGTTGGTGGACATGTGGGGAAGAAGCACACCCTGATATACACCTCAGATATACTCCATGGCCGATCTTCATCATGTAAGAAACACTTCATAAGGAGATCGGAGATCACCAGAGACATGGATGTCCCGTGTTGGTCATTGATAGCAGGAGAAAAATAAAAATGGAGTCCGTACCTCTCATTGGCTGAGTACATTTTGTGGTGTAACCTTTCACAAACACAAAAATAGTTGAATGAATATGAGCAGCATTTACCCAGCTGTGATGGGTTTTGGCCATATTTTATTTCCTATGAACATTGACTCCATCTAGTGGCCATAATGTCACCTATTGTCCTTCATCAGGTATGGCTTCATACCTAACCTGAGATCATACTCTTATGGGTACATTAGACTGTGAAGAACACAAGTCAATAACACCAACCATTGATTTCATTTGAAAATACCACATTTGGGCTTTAACCACTTAAGCCCCGGAAGATTTGGTTGCTCAAAGACCAGGGCCTATTTTGCGATTCAGCACTGCGTGACTTTAATGGGCAATTGCGCGGTCGTGCGACGCTGTACCCAAATGAAAATGACGTCCTTTTTATCCACGAACAGAGCTTTTTTTTGGTGGTATTTGCTCACCTCTGCGATTTTTTTATTTTTTGCTCTATAAACAAAAAAAAGAGCGACAATTTTGAAAAAAATAATATTTTTCACATTTTTTTATATGAAATTCTCAAAAAAAATTTAAAAATCAATTTTTTTTAACATTTTGAGGCAATTTGTTTTCTGCTACATATTTTTGGAAAAAAAAAAAAATCGCAATAAGCGTATTTTGATTGGTTTGCGCAAAAGTTATTGCGTTTACTAACTACGGGAAAGATTTATGCCATTTTTATAGTTTTTTTTTTTTAACTAGTAATGGTGGCGATCTGCTATTTTTTTTTTTTTTTTGCGGGACTGCGACATTGCGGCGGACAGATCGGACCCCTGACTGACATTTTTGACACTTTTGGGGGTACCAGTGACATTACTACAGTAATCAGTGCTATACATATGCACTGTTACTGTAAAAATGACACTGGCAGGGAGGGGGGTTTACTTTATTGGTGATCAAGGGGTTAAGTGTGTCCCTAGGGGCGTGATTCTAACTGTTAGGGGGCGTGGCTTGTGAAGTCATCACAGAGACATACGATCCTATATAGCAGGATCACATAGCCTTTGTCATTACTTCAGGGAGAATGACAGACGGTTGTGTTTACATCAGCCGTCTGTCTTTCTCCCTCTCCTGTGGGAGATCGCGAGTGGCCGGTGGCCATCGGAGCCGCCGGTCACACACACTGGCTAGGCAGGGAACGAGTGGGGCCTACCCTACAGGCTCGTGGGCGAGCAACGTAGTACTACGTCACTTTGCCCAGGAGAGGCTGACTGCCGCAGTAAATAGTCGTGCGGCAGTCGGCAAGTGGTTAACAATAAACTAGCAAACTGAAGGCACTGAGGACTGTCATGGTGCCGTATGAACTCACAATGAGAAAGTATTATAAAAATACAAAAGTTTTCCCTCACAGCTTGGAAGACACGGGGCATACTGACAATACAACATTTGTTCCACAATACGAAGTTAAAACCCTTTTCGTCCCTTCAACACACATACCATCTTCCTGCCTCTGAACTCTTTTCCTATATCAGACTTAAGCATCTTCTCTCTACCTTACCGACCCCATGTTACAGACTACCAAGCACTGTATGGCATTTCCTACTCAACCCGTCTGCTGCCTCTAGAGGCATATCACTGATATACCAGGCCTTACAAGACAAATCCACATTTACCAAGTCGCGTCCTCTTCTTCAATGGGAGGCGGATCTCCACCAATCGTTTACTACAGCTCAATGGCAAACAGCACTGAGGCATGCATATAAACACGCCAAATGCTCGGCTTTATGGGAGCAAACAATTAAAATCACACTTTGCTGGCACCTAACACCTACCAAATTCTCCACTATGTTGGAGGAACTGCGGGCACCTGGGCAACATTTACCACATTCTATGGGACTGCCCGTCTCTCCGAACACATACTGGCAAGATGTCTTACATACGATCACAGAAATCACGAAATCCGTGGTAACACCCACCGCGGCTCTCGCCTTGCTTAATATCACCATACAAACATTTTCCCCTGCTCTTAGACACATCGTCACCCATGTTCTTTTGGCAGCTAGATTGTCCATTACAAGGAATTGGAAACGGACGCAACCCCCCTCAATCCACGAAGTCCTAGACATGGTGCACACCCACAGTATGTATGAACAGATGTTTGCCTCGAGCGGAGGGAACTATCAAAAGTCCCTCTCCTTGTGGCAACCCTGGTTACAATGGTACCACCATTTACATACGCCTGCTCTACCCTGAATTTAAGCCTAGATCTAGTTGATGACTAATTGACACCTACTGCTGTTATTATGATGACCCCATGTTTTGCTATTTATGTCTGGTTGTTATTGACGCAGATTCGCTGCGGTTGGCTGTTCAATGTCATTCTTTACTTGGAACAATATTTCTTTGCAATGTTTTTTGCATTCTTTGTATGTTGTACTGAAAATTTTCAATAAAAACCATTGAACAATAAAAAAAAAAAATACAAAAGTTTATTATATATACATGAGTAAAAAAAAAAAATCCCCTTGAAGGGCAACACACAAAAAAAAATTATTGTATAAAAATACATCACAAACATCCAGATACGGTCCAGTACAAGGACTAGGAAAATACAACGTACAACACCTCCTCTTATGGATTGGGTGTCAGCTGTGAAGTCTCCCCAAAAGGGGGGATCCCCAGACCAGATCCAATCGTTCTGTACATGTTTCGCAGATACACTGCTTCTCCAGGAACTTGACTCGAGGGGGTTGTATAATCTGTAATGAGATATAGATCCACAAATAATATTGTAGCACTGCCCCCTACAGGACTGCTGGATATAACACTTTCTGGGTTACCCTTAGCAACTGGTTGCAGAAACGTATCACTAATTTCTTGGCTCAGTCAATAATCAGTCCAGGGGATGTTGTTTTGTAGTTTTATTTAGAACTTGGATAGGAGAAGGGATGAGTGGGATACTCCAACTAATAACTATTCACAGTATTGAGGACAACTGACTTTAGGATGCGGCAAGGCTGCTGCTTCACTCTGCCACTGAAGTGAAGATATTTTAATTGTTCCTGCTTGAAATTCTCCTCAGGGTTCTAAACTCGACACCCCCTTTCTCTGTGTGTGCTGACACCTGTCCACTGACTCTATCCTCTGGAGTGGTCCCCTTCCTGGGCAGGCCCCCGGGCAAGTTCCTCTGTACTCATGGACACTGTTTTTCCAGAGTCACCGTTGCCTCCATCTCCACCAGTCAGCTTTCTCCAGTCGTCTGTCCAGGACAGCACAGGAGATATAGGCTCCACCTCCAGAGACAGGAAACACAAAGGATCAGGTGAATAAAGGGGCGAACATCCACCGTCTTCCCCAGTCTTTTGTGTTTCCTCCCGGAGGAGGAGGCAGGTGTGGAGCTCTGCTGATACCTGTCCTGGTCAGAGGACCATGGAGGCGATCGGCGGTGGAGGGCTAGGTCTGCTGCCCGCAACGGTGAGGAGTCCTCCTCGCTGGTCCGGCTTCCGGATACAGGGGCAGCGGGTGCATGTGCAGGCCTTGAGTTCCGGCCTTTGGAGCGCACAGAGAAGGGCGGGGCTTCTGGCTCATCACTTCCGGTTCTGGCTCTCACAGCGGTGATGGCGTCGGAACCATGGTGGTTTATTTAAACCGCTGAACTGCTCTGAACAACTGCTGGGCTTCCCTGTTCAAGACGCAGCGGCGTAATGTTACAGGAGGAAGAAGCCTCTCTCATGGAGACTGCAGGACACGGTGGTGGCGCCACCCCAGCTCTGGTAGGTGTCACAGGGGTAGGCTACCTACTAGGCTGGGGGAGGGGGGAGTGAGTCTAGGGGCTCCTCAGAATGCTGTGGATCTTCCTGCTTGTTTTTCTCGCCCCCCCCCCCCCCCCCAAGCTGAGCCCAGGCTAAAGAGCCTAGGAACTCTGGCTTAGCTTCTCTGGCAGGGGGAGGAGGTGGCTGTTAAGTAGGTGTATCCCCCCTCCTTTTTTTCTGTTTGGGGTCTGACCTTTTTCTTTTCCCCCTCTTCTCATCTTCAGGCTCAGCCCAAAGACACAGAGAAACCGGCAGGGAGGAAAAGATGCCCGGCCTGTGCCTCTCAATTTAAGGAGGTTTGGAGTAAACCCTTCTGTAAACCCTGCATAGACAAATTGGTCTATAAGGATTCAACAGGGGCATGTAAGGATTTAATCGCAGGAGTCCAGAAGGAAATGAACGCGATTAAATCCATGGTTCACAGTAATATCCGCGCTATGGAGAAAACGATCTATTTCTAGATTTCCTGAAGATGGCTGCTGCCTACCTCTAAAATATAGACAAATGGTCGATATTAGATAAATGTGGGGATAGTGAGGTACCTGGCGCTGCCCTAATATAATAGAGAGAAGAGCTAGCTCTTGCAGTCCTGGGCTTGTTGCTGCCACACCTCCCGGCTAGCAACCAACCACGTTGTTTGTCTGACTCTGCTCCTAGTGTGTGGAACTTCCTCCTTTGGACCTGGCTGCTGACAGTGCTCTGCCTCCAATTTATAACCCTGGACCCACGGTTTATGAGCATGAGGGGCATATAATACATACGGTCTATACGGCTACTGAAAAGGGATCAGCCTATGGGACCATCCTGGACCAGGGAACAGATTCAGGTCTTACACGCTGATTACCCCTGTAGGGGTGATAATTTCTGGTGAGTGCGGGCAGAGTTGGGACTAAGGGAGCACTATTTCCACACTCGGCACCCTTATACCCGGAGCACCACGGAAAGCACCCACGGAGCCGAATACCGCAATAGCCCACCCTCATTTGCACTTTCATATGGACTTTATATGAACTTAATTTTTATTCACCCAAACGATTGAACTTTTTACCGCCAGAGATCTATATATTTTCTACCATATATGTCATACATTTTTTTCTTGTCACAGCTAATTTTTATCACTTCTATTTTTTTTAAATCTTTTACAAATTTTTACACCGTCCATTATTTATTATCTGATATATTTCACTTATAACCGATATTAACTAGCAGTTTATGAATTTTATACCATTTTTATAATTTTTTACTATTGCTTTGAGATATCACTGCTAGCACTATTTGGTGCAACCTATCACTGCTGCACATGCTCACGTATACTTTATGAAAATTATGCGCACTGATTTCCTGCACTAAGTCACTTTAATAACATTGTTTTTGGATTAACTGATTACTTGCATAATTTATTGGTTTATACACTGCACCTTATGTATGTATATATATGAACTAACCCCATATATATGATATATTACCCGTAATTATATTAGGGCAGCGCCAGGTACCTCACTATCCCACGATTAAATACATGCTGTCTAACATAGAGACCCCCAAACAGCCAGCAGAAGCCCCTCTAGTTTCAGCCCCAGAGGAGGGTGGAGAAACAGAGGAAGAGGACTCAGATTCCCTTGAGGAGCAGCGTGTCAGGGTGGAGAGAGAGGAGAGAGAGCAGCATGTCAGGGTGGGGAGAGAGGAGAGAGCAGTGTGTCAGGGTGGGGAGAGAGAGGAGAGAGCAGCGTGTCAGGGTGGGGAGAGAGAGCAGCATGTCAGGGTGAAGAGAGAGGAGAGAGAGCAGCGTGTCAGGGTGGGGAGAGAGAGCAGCGTTTCAGGGTGAGGAGAGAGAGCAGGATGGGGAGAGAGAGGAGAGAGAGCAGCGTGTCAGGGTGGGGAGAGAGGAGAGAGCAGCGTGTCAGGGTGGGGAGAGAGAGCAGCGTGTCAGGGTGGGGAGAGAGGAGAGAGCAGCGTGTCAGGGTGGAGAGAGAGCAGCGTGTCAGGGTGGGGAGAGAGGAGAGATCAGCGTGTCAGGGTGGGGAGAGAGAGAGCAGCGTGTCAGGGTGGAGAGAGAGCAGCGTGTTAGGGTGAGGAGAGAGCAGCGTGTCAGGGTGGAGAGAGAGCAGCGTGTCAGGGTGGGAAGAGAGGAGAGAGAGCAGCATATCAGGGTGGGGAGAGAGGAGAGAGCAGCGTGTCAGGGTGGAGAGGGAGAGGAGAGAGCAGCGTGACAGGGTGGAGAGAGAGGAGAGAGAGCAGCGTTTCAGGGTGGGGAGAGAGAGGAGAGAGTGCAGCGTGTCAGGGTGGGTAGAGAGAGGAGAGAGAGCAGCGTGTCAGGGTGGAGAGAGAGGAGAGAGAGCAGCGTGTCAGGGTGGAGAGAGAGCAGCGTGTCAGGGTGGAGAGAGAGCAGCGTGTCAGGGTGGAGAAAGAGGAGAGAGAGCAGCGTGTCAGGGTGGAGAGAGGAGAGAGAGCAGTGTGTCAGGGTGGAGAGAGAGCAGTGTGTCAGGGTGGAGAGAGAGGAGAGAGCAGCGTCAGGGTGGGGGGAGAGAGGAGAGAGAGCTGCGTGTCAGGATGGAGAGAGAGGAGAGAGAGCAGCGTGTCAGGGTGGGGAGAGAGGAGAGAGAGCAGCGTGTCAGGGTGGGGAGAGAGAGCAGGGTGGGGAGAGAGGAGAGAGAGCAGCGTGTCAGGGTGGAGAGAGAGCAGTGTGTCAGGGTGGAGAGAGAGGAGAGAGAGCAGCGTGTCAGGGTGGGGAGAGAGAGCAGTGTGTCAGGGTGGAGAGAGAGGAGAGAGAGCAGCATGTCAGGGTAGAGAGATAGGAGAGAGCAGCGTGTTGGGTGGAGAGAGAGCAGCGTGTCGGGGTGGGGAGAGAGGAGAGAGAGCAGCGTGTCGGGGAGGAGAGAGAAAGGAGAGAGAGCAGCGTGTCAGGGTGGAGAGAGAGAGGAGAGAGAGCAGCGTGTCAGGGTGGGAAGAGAGAGGAGAGAGAGCAGCGTGTCAGGGTGGGGAGAGAGAGGAGAGAGCAGCGTGTCAGGGTGGGGAGAGAGAGGAGAGAGCAGTGTGTCAGGGTGGGGAGAGGAGAGAGCAGTGTATCAGGGTGGAGAGGGGAGAGAGAGCAGTGTGTCAGGGTGGAGAGAGAGGAGAGAGCAGCGTGTCAGGGTGGAGAGAAAGGAGAGAGAGCAGCGTATCAGGGTGGAGAGAGAGAGCAGCGTGTCAGGGTGGGGAGAGAGGAGAAAGCAGCGTGTCAGGGTGGGGAGAGAGGAGAGAAAGCAGCATGTCAGGGTGGGGAGAGAAGAGAGAGAGCAGCGTGTCAGGGTGGGGAGAGAGAGAGAGGAGAGAGCAGAGTGTCAGGGTGGGGAGAGAGAGGAGAGAGCAGCGTGTCAGGGTGGAGAGAAAGGAGAGAGCAGCGTGTCAGGGTGGAGAGAGGAGAGAGAGCAGGGTGTCAGGGTGGAGAGAGAGGAGAGAGCAGCGTGTCAGGGTGGAGAGAGAGGAGAGAGCAGCGTGTCAGGGTGGGGGGGGAGAGAGAGAAGAGAGAGCAGCGTGTCAGGGTGGGGAGAGAGAGAGCAGCGTGTCAGGGTGGGGAGAGAGAGCAGCGTGTCAGGGTGGGGAGAGAGGAGAGAGCAGCGTGTCAGGGTGGAGAGAGAGCAGCGTGTCAGGGTGGGGAGAGAGGAGAGATCAGCGTGTCAGGGTGGGGAGAGAGAGAGGAGAGAGAGCAGCGTGTCAGGGTGGAGAGAGAGCAGCGTGTTAGGGTGAGGAGAGAGCAGCGTGTCAGGGTGGAGAGAGAGCAGCGTGTCAGGGTGGAGAGAGAGCAGCGTGTCAGGGTGGGAAGAGAGGAGAGAGAGCAGCGTGTCAGGGTGGGGAGAGAGGAGAGAGCAGCGTGTCAGGGTGGGGAGAGAGGAGAGAGAGTAGTGTGTCAGGGTGGGGAGAGAGGAGAGAGAGCAGCGTGTCAGGGTGGGGAGAGAGAGGGCAGCGTGTCAGGGTGGGGAGAGAGGAGAGAGAGCAGCGTGTCAGGGTGGGGAGAGAGCAGCGTGTCAGGGTGGGGAAAGAGGAGAGAGCAGTGTGTCAGGGTGGGGAGAGAGGAGAGAGAGCAGCGTGTCAGGGTGGGGAGAGAGGAGAGAGCAGCATGTCAGGGTGGGGAGAGAGGAGAGAGAGCAGCGTGTCAGGGTGGAGAGAGAGGAGAGAGAGCAGCGTGTCAGGGTGCAAACTGAAGGCACTGAGGACTGTCATGGTGCCGTATGAACTCACAATGAGAAAGTATTATAAAAATACAAAAGTTTTCCCTCACAGCTTGGAAGACACGGGGCATACTGACAATACAACATTTGTTCCACAATACGAAGTTAAAACCCTTTTCGTCCCTTCAACACACATACCATCTTCCTGCCTCTGAACTCTTTTCCTATATCAGACTTAAGCATCTTCTCTCTACCTTACCGACCCCATGTTACAGACTACCAAGCACTGTATGGCATTTCCTACTCAACCCGTCTGCTGCCTCTAGAGGCATATCACTGATATACCAGGCCTTACAAGACAAATCCACATTTACCAAGTCGCGTCCTCTTCTTCAATGGGAGGCGGATCTCCACCAATCGTTTACTACAGCTCAATGGCAAACAGCACTGAGGCATGCATATAAACACGCCAAATGCTCGGCTTTATGGGAGCAAACAATTAAAATCACACTTTGCTGGCACCTAACACCTACCAAATTCTCCACTATGTTGGAGGAACTGCGGGCACCTGGGCAACATTTACCACATTCTATGGGACTGCCCGTCTCTCCGAACACATACTGGCAAGATGTCTTACATACGATCACAGAAATCACGAAATCCGTGGTAACACCCACCGCGGCTCTCGCCTTGCTTAATATCACCATACAAACATTTTCCCCTGCTCTTAGACACATCGTCACCCATGTTCTTTTGGCAGCTAGATTGTCCATTACAAGGAATTGGAAACGGACGCAACCCCCCTCAATCCACGAAGTCCTAGACATGGTGCACACCCACAGTATGTATGAACAGATGTTTGCCTCGAGCGGAGGGAACTATCAAAAGTCCCTCTCCTTGTGGCAACCCTGGTTACAATGGTACCACCATTTACATACGCCTGCTCTACCCTGAATTTAAGCCTAGATCTAGTTGATGACTAATTGACACCTACTGCTGTTATTATGATGACCCCATGTTTTGCTATTTATGTCTGGTTGTTATTGACGCAGATTCGCTGCGGTTGGCTGTTCAATGTCATTCTTTACTTGGAACAATATTTCTTTGCAATGTTTTTTGCATTCTTTGTATGTTGTACTGAAAATTTTCAATAAAAACCATTGAACAATAAAAAAAAAAAATACAAAAGTTTATTATATATACATGAGTAAAAAAAAAAAATCCCCTTGAAGGGCAACACACAAAAAAAAATTATTGTATAAAAATACATCACAAACATCCAGATACGGTCCAGTACAAGGACTAGGAAAATACAACGTACAACACCTCCTCTTATGGATTGGGTGTCAGCTGTGAAGTCTCCCCAAAAGGGGGGATCCCCAGACCAGATCCAATCGTTCTGTACATGTTTCGCAGATACACTGCTTCTCCAGGAACTTGACTCGAGGGGGTTGTATAATCTGTAATGAGATATAGATCCACAAATAATATTGTAGCACTGCCCCCTACAGGACTGCTGGATATAACACTTTCTGGGTTACCCTTAGCAACTGGTTGCAGAAACGTATCACTAATTTCTTGGCTCAGTCAATAATCAGTCCAGGGGATGTTGTTTTGTAGTTTTATTTAGAACTTGGATAGGAGAAGGGATGAGTGGGATACTCCAACTAATAACTATTCACAGTATTGAGGACAACTGACTTTAGGATGCGGCAAGGCTGCTGCTTCACTCTGCCACTGAAGTGAAGATATTTTAATTGTTCCTGCTTGAAATTCTCCTCAGGGTTCTAAACTCGACACCCCCTTTCTCTGTGTGTGCTGACACCTGTCCACTGACTCTATCCTCTGGAGTGGTCCCCTTCCTGGGCAGGCCCCCGGGCAAGTTCCTCTGTACTCATGGACACTGTTTTTCCAGAGTCACCGTTGCCTCCATCTCCACCAGTCAGCTTTCTCCAGTCGTCTGTCCAGGACAGCACAGGAGATATAGGCTCCACCTCCAGAGACAGGAAACACAAAGGATCAGGTGAATAAAGGGGCGAACATCCACCGTCTTCCCCAGTCTTTTGTGTTTCCTCCCGGAGGAGGAGGCAGGTGTGGAGCTCTGCTGATACCTGTCCTGGTCAGAGGACCATGGAGGCGATCGGCGGTGGAGGGCTAGGTCTGCTGCCCGCAACGGTGAGGAGTCCTCCTCGCTGGTCCGGCTTCCGGATACAGGGGCAGCGGGTGCATGTGCAGGCCTTGAGTTCCGGCCTTTGGAGCGCACAGAGAAGGGCGGGGCTTCTGGCTCATCACTTCCGGTTCTGGCTCTCACAGCGGTGATGGCGTCGGAACCATGGTGGTTTATTTAAACCGCTGAACTGCTCTGAACAACTGCTGGGCTTCCCTGTTCAAGACGCAGCGGCGTAATGTTACAGGAGGAAGAAGCCTCTCTCATGGAGACTGCAGGACACGGTGGTGGCGCCACCCCAGCTCTGGTAGGTGTCACAGGGGTAGGCTACCTACTAGGCTGGGGGAGGGGGGAGTGAGTCTAGGGGCTCCTCAGAATGCTGTGGATCTTCCTGCTTGTTTTTCTCGCCCCCCCCCCCCCCCCCAAGCTGAGCCCAGGCTAAAGAGCCTAGGAACTCTGGCTTAGCTTCTCTGGCAGGGGGAGGAGGTGGCTGTTAAGTAGGTGTATCCCCCCTCCTTTTTTTCTGTTTGGGGTCTGACCTTTTTCTTTTCCCCCTCTTCTCATCTTCAGGCTCAGCCCAAAGACACAGAGAAACCGGCAGGGAGGAAAAGATGCCCGGCCTGTGCCTCTCAATTTAAGGAGGTTTGGAGTAAACCCTTCTGTAAACCCTGCATAGACAAATTGGTCTATAAGGATTCAACAGGGGCATGTAAGGATTTAATCGCAGGAGTCCAGAAGGAAATGAACGCGATTAAATCCATGGTTCACAGTAATATCCGCGCTATGGAGAAAACGATCTATTTCTAGATTTCCTGAAGATGGCTGCTGCCTACCTCTAAAATATAGACAAATGGTCGATATTAGATAAATGTGGGGATAGTGAGGTACCTGGCGCTGCCCTAATATAATAGAGAGAAGAGCTAGCTCTTGCAGTCCTGGGCTTGTTGCTGCCACACCTCCCGGCTAGCAACCAACCACGTTGTTTGTCTGACTCTGCTCCTAGTGTGTGGAACTTCCTCCTTTGGACCTGGCTGCTGACAGTGCTCTGCCTCCAATTTATAACCCTGGACCCACGGTTTATGAGCATGAGGGGCATATAATACATACGGTCTATACGGCTACTGAAAAGGGATCAGCCTATGGGACCATCCTGGACCAGGGAACAGATTCAGGTCTTACACGCTGATTACCCCTGTAGGGGTGATAATTTCTGGTGAGTGCGGGCAGAGTTGGGACTAAGGGAGCACTATTTCCACACTCGGCACCCTTATACCCGGAGCACCACGGAAAGCACCCACGGAGCCGAATACCGCAATAGCCCACCCTCATTTGCACTTTCATATGGACTTTATATGAACTTAATTTTTATTCACCCAAACGATTGAACTTTTTACCGCCAGAGATCTATATATTTTCTACCATATATGTCATACATTTTTTTCTTGTCACAGCTAATTTTTATCACTTCTATTTTTTTTAAATCTTTTACAAATTTTTACACCGTCCATTATTTATTATCTGATATATTTCACTTATAACCGATATTAACTAGCAGTTTATGAATTTTATACCATTTTTATAATTTTTTACTATTGCTTTGAGATATCACTGCTAGCACTATTTGGTGCAACCTATCACTGCTGCACATGCTCACGTATACTTTATGAAAATTATGCGCACTGATTTCCTGCACTAAGTCACTTTAATAACATTGTTTTTGGATTAACTGATTACTTGCATAATTTATTGGTTTATACACTGCACCTTATGTATGTATATATATGAACTAACCCCATATATATGATATATTACCCGTAATTATATTAGGGCAGCGCCAGGTACCTCACTATCCCACGATTAAATACATGCTGTCTAACATAGAGACCCCCAAACAGCCAGCAGAAGCCCCTCTAGTTTCAGCCCCAGAGGAGGGTGGAGAAACAGAGGAAGAGGACTCAGATTCCCTTGAGGAGCAGCGTGTCAGGGTGGAGAGAGAGGAGAGAGAGCAGCATGTCAGGGTGGGGAGAGAGGAGAGAGCAGTGTGTCAGGGTGGGGAGAGAGAGGAGAGAGCAGCGTGTCAGGGTGGGGAGAGAGAGCAGCATGTCAGGGTGAAGAGAGAGGAGAGAGAGCAGCGTGTCAGGGTGGGGAGAGAGAGCAGCGTTTCAGGGTGAGGAGAGAGAGCAGGATGGGGAGAGAGAGGAGAGAGAGCAGCGTGTCAGGGTGGGGAGAGAGGAGAGAGCAGCGTGTCAGGGTGGGGAGAGAGAGCAGCGTGTCAGGGTGGGGAGAGAGGAGAGAGCAGCGTGTCAGGGTGGAGAGAGAGCAGCGTGTCAGGGTGGGGAGAGAGGAGAGATCAGCGTGTCAGGGTGGGGAGAGAGAGAGCAGCGTGTCAGGGTGGAGAGAGAGCAGCGTGTTAGGGTGAGGAGAGAGCAGCGTGTCAGGGTGGAGAGAGAGCAGCGTGTCAGGGTGGGAAGAGAGGAGAGAGAGCAGCATATCAGGGTGGGGAGAGAGGAGAGAGCAGCGTGTCAGGGTGGAGAGGGAGAGGAGAGAGCAGCGTGACAGGGTGGAGAGAGAGGAGAGAGAGCAGCGTTTCAGGGTGGGGAGAGAGAGGAGAGAGTGCAGCGTGTCAGGGTGGGTAGAGAGAGGAGAGAGAGCAGCGTGTCAGGGTGGAGAGAGAGGAGAGAGAGCAGCGTGTCAGGGTGGAGAGAGAGCAGCGTGTCAGGGTGGAGAGAGAGCAGCGTGTCAGGGTGGAGAAAGAGGAGAGAGAGCAGCGTGTCAGGGTGGAGAGAGGAGAGAGAGCAGTGTGTCAGGGTGGAGAGAGAGCAGTGTGTCAGGGTGGAGAGAGAGGAGAGAGCAGCGTCAGGGTGGGGGGAGAGAGGAGAGAGAGCTGCGTGTCAGGATGGAGAGAGAGGAGAGAGAGCAGCGTGTCAGGGTGGGGAGAGAGGAGAGAGAGCAGCGTGTCAGGGTGGGGAGAGAGAGCAGGGTGGGGAGAGAGGAGAGAGAGCAGCGTGTCAGGGTGGAGAGAGAGCAGTGTGTCAGGGTGGAGAGAGAGGAGAGAGAGCAGCGTGTCAGGGTGGGGAGAGAGAGCAGTGTGTCAGGGTGGAGAGAGAGGAGAGAGAGCAGCATGTCAGGGTAGAGAGATAGGAGAGAGCAGCGTGTTGGGTGGAGAGAGAGCAGCGTGTCGGGGTGGGGAGAGAGGAGAGAGAGCAGCGTGTCGGGGAGGAGAGAGAAAGGAGAGAGAGCAGCGTGTCAGGGTGGAGAGAGAGAGGAGAGAGAGCAGCGTGTCAGGGTGGGAAGAGAGAGGAGAGAGAGCAGCGTGTCAGGGTGGGGAGAGAGAGGAGAGAGCAGCGTGTCAGGGTGGGGAGAGAGAGGAGAGAGCAGTGTGTCAGGGTGGGGAGAGGAGAGAGCAGTGTATCAGGGTGGAGAGGGGAGAGAGAGCAGTGTGTCAGGGTGGAGAGAGAGGAGAGAGCAGCGTGTCAGGGTGGAGAGAAAGGAGAGAGAGCAGCGTATCAGGGTGGAGAGAGAGAGCAGCGTGTCAGGGTGGGGAGAGAGGAGAAAGCAGCGTGTCAGGGTGGGGAGAGAGGAGAGAAAGCAGCATGTCAGGGTGGGGAGAGAAGAGAGAGAGCAGCGTGTCAGGGTGGGGAGAGAGAGAGAGGAGAGAGCAGAGTGTCAGGGTGGGGAGAGAGAGGAGAGAGCAGCGTGTCAGGGTGGAGAGAAAGGAGAGAGCAGCGTGTCAGGGTGGAGAGAGGAGAGAGAGCAGGGTGTCAGGGTGGAGAGAGAGGAGAGAGCAGCGTGTCAGGGTGGAGAGAGAGGAGAGAGCAGCGTGTCAGGGTGGGGGGGGAGAGAGAGAAGAGAGAGCAGCGTGTCAGGGTGGGGAGAGAGAGAGC
This sequence comes from Pelophylax lessonae, assembly GCF_965119305.1. Taxonomy (NCBI): domain Eukaryota; kingdom Metazoa; phylum Chordata; class Amphibia; order Anura; family Ranidae; genus Pelophylax; species Pelophylax lessonae. Next base: position 139,839 of record NW_028120008.1, read on the forward strand.
AGCGTGTCAGGGTGGGGAGAGAGAGCAGCGTGTCAGGGTGGGGAGAGAGGAGAGAGCAGCGTGTCAGGGTGGAGAGAGAGCAGCGTGTCAGGGTGGGGAGAGAGGAGAGATCAGCGTGTCAGGGTGGGGAGAGAGAGAGGAGAGAGAGCAGCGTGTCAGGGTGGAGAGAGAGCAGCGTGTTAGGGTGAGGAGAGAGCAGCGTGTCAGGGTGGAGAGAGAGCAGCGTGTCAGGGTGGAGAGAGAGCAGCGTGTCAGGGTGGGAAGAGAGGAGAGAGAGCAGCGTGTCAGGGTGGGGAGAGAGGAGAGAGCAGCGTGTCAGGGTGGGGAGAGAGGAGAGAGAGTAGTGTGTCAGGGTGGGGAGAGAGGAGAGAGAGCAGCGTGTCAGGGTGGGGAGAGAGAGGGCAGCGTGTCAGGGTGGGGAGAGAGGAGAGAGAGCAGCGTGTCAGGGTGGGGAGAGAGCAGCGTGTCAGGGTGGGGAAAGAGGAGAGAGCAGTGTGTCAGGGTGGGGAGAGAGGAGAGAGAGCAGCGTGTCAGGGTGGGGAGAGAGGAGAGAGCAGCATGTCAGGGTGGGGAGAGAGGAGAGAGAGCAGCGTGTCAGGGTGGAGAGAGAGGAGAGAGAGCAGCGTGTCAGGGTGGAGAGAGAGGAGAGAGAGCAGCGTGTCAGGGTGGAGAGAGAGGAGAGAGCAGCGTGTAAGGGTGGAGAGAGAGGAGAGAGCAGCGTGTAAGGGTGGAGAGAGAGGAGAGAGCAGCTTGTCAGGGTGGGGAGAGAGGAAAGAGCAGCGTGTCAGGGTGGAGAGAGAGGAGAGAGAGCAGCGTGCCAGGGTGGAGAGAGAGCAGCGTGCCAGGGTGGAGAGAGAGCAGCGTGCCAGGGTGGAGAAAGAGCAGCGTGTCAGGGTGGAGAGAGAGGAGAGAGCAGCGTGTCAGGGTGGGGAGAGAGAGGAGAGAGCAGCGTGTCAGGGTGGGGAGAGAGAGGAGAGAGCAGCGTGTCAGGGTGGGGAGAGAGGAGAGAGCAGCCTGTCAGGGTGGGGGGAGAGAGGAGAGAGAGCAGCGTGTCAGGGTGGAGAGAGAGAGCAGCGTTTCAGGGTGAGGAGAGAGAGCAGGATGGGGAGAGAGAGGAGAGAGAGCAGCGTGTCAGGGTGGGGAGAGAGGAGAGAGCAGCGTGTCAGGGTGGGGAGAGAGAGGAGAGAGTGAAGCGTGTCAGGGTGGGGAGAGAGAAGAGAGCAGCGTGTCAGGGTGGGGAGAGAGCAGCGTGTCAGGGTGGGAAGAGAGGAGAGAGCAGCGTGTCAGGGTGGGGAGAGAGGAGAGAGCAGCGTGTCAGGGTGGGGAGAGAGGAGAGAAAGCAGCGTGTCAGGGTGAGGAGAGAGAGCAGCGTGTCAGGGTGGAGAGAGGTGAGAGCAGCGTATCAGGGTGGAGAGAGAGCAGCGTGCCAGGGTGGGGAGAGGAGAGAGAGCAGCGTGTCAGGGTGGGGAGAGAGTAGAGAGCAGCGTGTCAGGGTGGAGAGAGAGTAGAGAGCAGCGTGTCAGGGTGGAGAGAGAGGAGAGAGCAGCGTGTCAGGGTGGGGAGAGAGAGGAGAGAGCAGCGTGTCAGGGTGGGGAGAGAGAGGAGAGAGCAGCGTGTCAGGGTGGGGAGAGAGAGGAGAGAGCAGCGTGTCAGGGTGGGGAGAGAGAGGAGAGAGCAGCGTGTCAGGGTGGGGAGAGAGCAGCGTGTCAGGGTGGGGAGAGAGAGGAGAGAGCAGCGTGTCAGGGTGGGGAGAGAGAGGAGAGAGCAGCGTGTCAGGGTGGGGAGAGAGAGGAGAGAGCAGCGTGTCAGGGTGGGGAGAGAGAGGAGAGAGCAGCGTGTCAGGGTGGGGAGAGAGAGGAGAGAGCAGCGTGTCAGGGTGGGGAGAGAGAGGAGAGAGCAGCGTGTCAGGGTGGGGAGAGAGGAGAGAGAGCAGCGTGTCAGGGTGGGGAGAGAGGAGAGAGAGCAGTGTGTCAGGGTGGAGAGAGAGGAGAGAGAGCAGCGTGTCAGGGTGGAGAGAGAGGAGAGAGCAGCGTGTCAGGGTGGAGAGAGAGGAGAGAGCAGCGTGTCAGGGTGGAGAGAGAGGAGAGAGAAGCGTGTCAGGGTGGAGAGAGCAGCGTGTCAGGGTGGAGAGAGCAGCGTGTCAGGGTGGAGAGAGCAGCGTGTCAGGGTGGAGAGAGCAGCGTGTCAGGGTGGAGAGAGCAGCGTGTCAGGGTGGGGAGAGAGAGCAGGGTTTCAGGGTGAGGAGAGAGAGCAGGGTGGGGAGAGAGAGGAGAGCAGCGTGTCAGGGTGGGGAGAGAGGAGAGAGCAGCGTGTCAGGGTGGGGAGAGAGGAGAGAGCAGCGTGTCAGGGTGGGGAGAGAGAGGAGAGAGAGAAGCGTGTCAGGGTGGGGAGAGAGAGCAGCGTGTCAGGGTGAGGAGAGAGGAGAGAGAGCAGCGTGTCAGGGTGGAGAGAGAGGTGAGAGCAGCGTGTCAGGGTGGGGAGAGAGAGGAGAGAGGGCAGTGTGTCAGGGTGGGGAGAGAGAGGGCAGCGTGTCAGGGTGGGGAGAGAGGAGAGAGAGCAGCGTGTCAGGGTGGGGAGAGAGCAGCGTGTCAGGGTGGAGAGAGGAGAGAGAGCAGCGTGTCAGGGTGGGGAAAGAGGAGAGAGCAGTGTGTCAGGGTGGGGAGAGAGGAGAGAGAGCAGCGTGTCAGGGTGGGGAGAGAGGAGAGAGCAGCATGTCAGGGTGGGGAGAGAGGAGAGAGAGCAGCGTGTCAGGGTGGAGAGAGAGGAGAGAGAGCAGCGTGTCAGGGTGGAGAGAGAGGAGAGAGCAGCGTGTAAGGGTGGAGAGAGAGGAGAGAGCAGCTTGTCAGGGTGGGGAGAGAGGAAAGAGCAGCGTGTCAGGGTGGAGAGAGAGGAGAGAGAGCAGCGTGCCAGGGTGGAGAGAGAGCAGCGTGCCAGGGTGGAGAGAGAGCAGCGTGCCAGGGTGGAGAGAGAGCAGCGTGCCAGGGTGGAGAGAGAGCAGCGTGCCAGGGTGGAGAGAGAGGAGAGAGCAGCGTGTCAGGGTGGGGAGAGAGAGGAGAGAGCAGCCTGTCAGGGTGGGGGGAGAGAGGAGAGAGAGCAGCGTGTCAGGGTGGAGAGAGAGAGCAGCGTTTCAGGGTGAGGAGAGAGAGCAGGATGGGGAGAGAGAGGAGAGAGAGCAGCGTGTCAGGGTGGGGAGAGAGGAGAGAGCAGCATGTCAGGGTGGGGAGAGAGAGGAGAGAGTGAAGCGTGTCAGGGTGGGGAGAGAGAAGAGAGCAGCGTGTCAGGGTGGGGAGAGAGCAGCGTGTCAGGGTGGGGAGAGAGCAGCGTGTCAGGGTGGGAAGAGAGGAGAGAGCAGCGTGTCAGGGTGGGGAGAGAGGAGAGAGAGCAGCGTGTCAGGGTGGGGAGAGAGGAGAAAGCAGCGTGTCAGGGTGGGGAGAGAGGAGAGAAAGCAGCATGTCAGGGTGGGGAGAGAAGAGAGAGAGCAGCGTGTCAGGGTGGGGAGAGAGAGAGGAGAGAGCAGAGTGTCAGGGTGGGGAGAGAGAGGAGAGAGCAGCGTGTCAGGGTGGAGAGAAAGGAGAGAGCAGCGTGTCAGGGTGGAGAGAGGAGAGAGAGCAGGGTGTCAGGGTGGAGAGAGAGAGGAGAGAGCAGCGTGTCAGGGTGGAGAGAGAGGAGAGAGCAGCGTGTCAGGGTGGGGGGGGGAGAGAGAGAAGAGAGAGCAGCGTGTCAGGGTGGGGAGAGAGAGAGCAGCGTGTCAGGGTGGGGAGAGAGAGCAGCGTGTCAGGGTGGGGAGAGAGGAGAGAGCAGCGTGTCAGGGTGGAGAGAGAGCAGCGTGTCAGGGTGGGGAGAGAGGAGAGATCAGCGTGTCAGGGTGGGGAGAGAGAGAGGAGAGAGAGCAGCGTGTCAGGGTGGAGAGAGAGCAGCGTGTTAGGGTGAGGAGAGAGCAGCGTGTCAGGGTGGAGAGAGAGCAGCGTGTCAGGGTGGAGAGAGAGCAGCGTGTCAGGGTGGGAAGAGAGGAGAGAGAGCAGCGTGTCAGGGTGGGGAGAGAGGAGAGAGCAGCGTGTCAGGGTGGGGAGAGAGGAGAGAGAGTAGTGTGTCAGGGTGGGGAGAGAGGAGAGAGAGCAGCGTGTCAGGGTGGGGAGAGAGAGGGCAGCGTGTCAGGGTGGGGAGAGAGGAGAGAGAGCAGCGTGTCAGGGTGGGGAGAGAGCAGCGTGTCAGGGTGGGGAAAGAGGAGAGAGCAGTGTGTCAGGGTGGGGAGAGAGGAGAGAGAGCAGCGTGTCAGGGTGGGGAGAGAGGAGAGAGCAGCATGTCAGGGTGGGGAGAGAGGAGAGAGAGCAGCGTGTCAGGGTGGAGAGAGAGGAGAGAGAGCAGCGTGTCAGGGTGGAGAGAGAGGAGAGAGAGCAGCGTGTCAGGGTGGAGAGAGAGGAGAGAGCAGCTTGTCAGGGTGGGGAGAGAGGAAAGAGCAGCGTGTCAGGGTGGAGAGAGAGGAGAGAGAGCAGCGTGCCAGGGTGGAGAGAGAGCAGCGTGCCAGGGTGGAGAGAGAGCAGCGTGCCAGGGTGGAGAAAGAGCAGCGTGTCAGGGTGGAGAGAGAGGAGAGAGCAGCGTGTCAGGGTGGGGAGAGAGAGGAGAGAGCAGCGTGTCAGGGTGGGGAGAGAGAGGAGAGAGCAGCGTGTCAGGGTGGGGAGAGAGGAGAGAGCAGCCTGTCAGGGTGGGGGGAGAGAGGAGAGAGAGCAGCGTGTCAGGGTGGAGAGAGAGAGCAGCGTTTCAGGGTGAGGAGAGAGAGCAGGATGGGGAGAGAGAGGAGAGAGAGCAGCGTGTCAGGGTGGGGAGAGAGGAGAGAGCAGCGTGTCAGGGTGGGGAGAGAGAGGAGAGAGTGAAGCGTGTCAGGGTGGGGAGAGAGAAGAGAGCAGCGTGTCAGGGTGGGGAGAGAGCAGCGTGTCAGGGTGGGAAGAGAGGAGAGAGCAGCGTGTCAGGGTGGGGAGAGAGAAGAGAGCAGCGTGTCAGGGTGGGGAGAGAGGAGAGAAAGCAGCGTGTCAGGGTGAGGAGAGAGAGCAGCGTGTCAGGGTGGAGAGAGGTGAGAGCAGCGTATCAGGGTGGAGAGAGAGCAGCGTGCCAGGGTGGGGAGAGGAGAGAGAGCAGCGTGTCAGGGTGGGGAGAGAGTAGAGAGCAGCGTGTCAGGGTGGAGAGAGAGTAGAGAGCAGCGTGTCAGGGTGGAGAGAGAGTAGAGAGCAGCGTGTCAGGGTGGAGAGAGAGGAGAGAGCAGCGTGTCAGGGTGGGGAGAGAGAGGAGAGAGCAGCGTGTCAGGGTGGGGAGAGAGAGGAGAGAGCAGCGTGTCAGGGTGGGGAGAGAGAGGAGAGAGCAGCGTGTCAGGGTGGGGAGAGAGCAGCGTGTCAGGGTGGGGAGAGAGAGGAGAGAGCAGCGTGTCAGGGTGGGGAGAGAGAGGAGAGAGCAGCGTGTCAGGGTGGGGAGAGAGAGGAGAGAGCAGCGTGTCAGGGTGGGGAGAGAGAGGAGAGAGCAGCGTGTCAGGGTGGGGAGAGAGAGGAGAGAGCAGCGTGTCAGGGTGGGGAGAGAGAGGAGAGAGCAGCGTGTCAGGGTGGGGAGAGAGGAGAGAGAGCAGCGTGTCAGGGTGGGGAGAGAGGAGAGAGAGCAGCGTGTCAGGGTGGAGAGAGAGGAGAGAGAGCAGCGTGTCAGGGTGGAGAGAGAGGAGAGAGCAGCGTGTCAGGGTGGAGAGAGAGGAGAGAGCAGCGTGTCAGGGTGGAGAGAGAGGAGAGAGAAGCGTGTCAGGGTGGAGAGAGCAGCGTGTCAGGGTGGAGAGAGCAGCGTGTCAGGGTGGAGAGAGCAGCGTGTCAGGGTGGAGAGAGCAGCGTGTCAGGGTGGAGAGAGCAGCGTGTCAGGGTGGGGAGAGAGAGCAGGGTTTCAGGGTGAGGAGAGAGAGCAGGGTGGGGAGAGAGAGGAGAGCAGCGTGTCAGGGTGGGGAGAGAGGAGAGAGCAGCGTGTCAGGGTGGGGAGAGAGGAGAGAGCAGCGTGTCAGGGTGGGGAGAGAGAGGAGAGAGAGAAGCGTGTCAGGGTGGGGAGAGAGAGCAGCGTGTCAGGGTGAGGAGAGAGGAGAGAGAGCAGCGTGTCAGGGTGGAGAGAGAGGTGAGAGCAGCGTGTCAGGGTGGGGAGAGAGAGGAGAGAGGGCAGTGTGTCAGGGTGGGGAGAGAGAGGGCAGCGTGTCAGGGTGGGGAGAGAGGAGAGAGAGCAGCGTGTCAGGGTGGGGAGAGAGCAGCGTGTCAGGGTGGAGAGAGGAGAGAGAGCAGCGTGTCAGGGTGGGGAAAGAGGAGAGAGCAGTGTGTCAGGGTGGGGAGAGAGGAGAGAGAGCAGCGTGTCAGGGTGGGGAGAGAGGAGAGAGCAGCATGTCAGGGTGGGGAGAGAGGAGAGAGAGCAGCGTGTCAGGGTGGAGAGAGAGGAGAGAGAGCAGCGTGTCAGGGTGGAGAGAGAGGAGAGAGCAGCGTGTAAGGGTGGAGAGAGAGGAGAGAGCAGCTTGTCAGGGTGGGGAGAGAGGAAAGAGCAGCGTGTCAGGGTGGAGAGAGAGGAGAGAGAGCAGCGTGCCAGGGTGGAGAGAGAGCAGCGTGCCAGGGTGGAGAGAGAGCAGCGTGCCAGGGTGGAGAGAGAGCAGCGTGCCAGGGTGGAGAGAGAGGAGAGAGCAGCGTGTCAGGGTGGGGAGAGAGAGGAGAGAGCAGCCTGTCAGGGTGGGGGGAGAGAGGAGAGAGAGCAGCGTGTCAGGGTGGAGAGAGAGAGCAGCGTTTCAGGGTGAGGAGAGAGAGCAGGATGGGGAGAGAGAGGAGAGAGAGCAGCGTGTCAGGGTGGGGAGAGAGGAGAGAGCAGCGTGTCAGGGTGGGGAGAGAGAAGAGAGCAGCGTGTCAGGGTGGGGAGAGAGCAGCGTGTCAGGGTGGGGAGAGAGCAGCGTGTCAGGGTGGGAAGAGAGGAGAGAGCAGCGTGTCAGGGTGGGGAGAGAGGAGAGAGAGCAGCGTGTCAGGGTGGGGAGAGAGGAGAGAGCAGCGTGTCAGGGTGGAGAGAGAGGAGAGAGCAGCGTGTCAGGGTGGAGAGAGAGGAGAGAGCAGCGTGTCAGGGTGGAGAGAGAGGAGAGAGCAGCGTGTCAGGGTGGAGAGAGAGGAGAGAGCAGCATGTCAGGGTGGAGAGAGAGGAGAGAGCAGCGTGTCAGGGTGGAGAGAGAGCAGCGTGTCAGGGTGGAGAGAGAGGAGAGAGCAGCGTGTCAGGGTGGAGAGAGGGTAGAGAGCAGCGTGTCAGGGTGGAGAGAGAGCAGCGTGTCAGGGTGGAGATAGAGGAGAGAGCAGCGTGTCAGGGTGGGGAGAGAGAGGAGAGAGAGAGCAGCGTGTCAGGGTGGGGAGAGAGAGCAGCGTGTCAGGGTGGGGAGAGAGGAGAGAGCAGCGTGTCAGGGTGGAGAGAGAGCAGCGTGTCAGGGTGGGGAGAGAGGAGAGATCAGCGTGTCAGGGTGGGGAGAGAGAGAGGAGAGAGAGCAGTGTGTCAGGGTGGAGAGAGAGCAGCGTGTTAGGGTGAGGAGAGAGCAGCGTGTCAGGGTGGAGAGAGAGCAGCGTGTCAGGGTGGAGAGAGAGCAGCGTGTCAGGGTGGGAAGAGAGGAGAGAGAGCAGCGTGTCAGGGTGGGGAGAGAAGAGAGAGAGCAGCGTGTCAGGGTGGGGAGAGAAGAGAGAGAGCAGCGTGTCAGGGTGGGGAGAGAGGAGAGAGAGCAGCGTGTCAGGGTGGGGAGAGAGAGGGCAGCGTGTCAGGGTGGGGAGAGAGGAGAGAGAGCAGCGTGTTAGGGTGGAGAGAGCAGCGTGTCAGGGTGGGGAGAGAGAGCAGCGTTTCAGGGTGAGGAGAGAGAGCAGGGTGGGGAGAGAGAGCAGCGTGTCAGGGTGGAGAGAGAGGAGAGAGCAACGTGTAAGGGTGGAGAGAGAGGAGAGAGCAGCTTGTCAGGGTGGGGAGAGAGGAAAGAGCAGCGTGTCAGGGTGGAGAGAGAGGAGAGAGAGCAGCGTGCCAGGGTGGAGAGAGAGCAGCGTGCCAGGGTGGAGAGAGAGCAGCGTGCCAGGGTGGAGAGAGAGCAGCGTGCCAGGGTGGAGAAAGAGCAGCGTGTCAGGGTGGAGAGAGAGGAGAGAGCAGCGTGTCAGGGTGGGGAGAGAGAGGAGAGAGCAGCGTGTCAGGGTGGGGAGAGAGAGGAGAGAGCAGCGTGTCAGGGTGGGGAGAGAGGAGAGCGCAGCCTGTCAGGGTGGGGGGAGAGAGGAGAGAGAGCAGCGTGTCAGGGTGGAGAGAGAGAGCGGCGTTTCAGGGTGAGGAGAGAGAGCAGGATGGGGAGAGAGAGGAGAGAGAGCAGCGTGTCAGGGTGGGGAGAGAGGAGAGAGCAGCGTGTCAGGGTGGGGAGAGAGAGGAGAGAGTGAAGCGTGTCAGGGTGGGGAGAGAGAAGAGAGCAGCGTGTCAGGGTGGGTAGAGAGCAGCGTGTCAGGGTGGGAAGAGAGGAGAGAGCAGCGTGTCAGGGTGGGGAGAGAGAAGAGAGCAGCGTGTCAGGGTGGAGAGAGCAGCGTGTTAGGGTGGAGAGAGCAGCGTGTCAGGGTGGGGAGAGAGAGCAGCGTTTCAGGGTGAGGAGAGAGAGCAGGGTGGGGAGAGAGAGGAGAGCAGCGTGTCAGGGTGGGGAGAGAGGAGAGAGCAGCGTGTCAGGGTGGGGAGAGAGAGGAGAGAGAGAAGCGTGTCAGGGTGGGGAGAGAGAGCAGCGTGTCAGGGTGAGGAGAGAGGAGAGAGAGCAGCGTGTCAGGGTGGAGAGAGAGGTGAGAGCAGCGTGTCAGGGTGGGGAGAGAGAGGAGAGAGGGCAGCGTGTCAGGGTGGGGAGAGAGAGGAGAGAGGGCAGCGTGTCAGGGTGGGGAGAGAGAGCAGCGTGTCAGGGTGGGGAGAGAGGAGAGAGAGCAGCGTGTCAGGGTGGGGAGAGAGAGGGCAGCGTGTCAGGGTGGGGAGAGAGGAGAGAGAGCAGCGTGTCAGGGTGGGGAGAGAGCAGCGTGTCAGGGTGGAGAGAGGAGAGAGAGCAGCGTGTCAGGGTGGGGAAAGAGGAGAGAGCAGTGTGTCAGGGTGGGGAGAGAGGAGAGAGAGCAGCGTGTCAGGGTGGGGAGAGAGGAGAGAGCAGCATGTCAGGGTGGGGAGAGAGGAGAGAGAGCAGCGTGTCAGGGTGGAGAGAGAGGAGAGAGAGCAGCGTGTCAGGGTGGAGAGAGAGGAGAGAGCAGCGTGTAAGGGTGGAGAGAGAGGAGAGAGCAGCTTGTCAGGGTGGGGAGAGAGGAAAGAGCAGCGTGTCAGGGTGGAGAGAGAGGAGAGAGAGCAGCGTGCCAGGGTGGAGAGAGAGCAGCGTGCCAGGGTGGAGAGAGAGCAGCGTGCCAGGGTGGAGAAAGAGCAGCGTGTCAGGGTGGAGAGAGAGGAGAGAGCAGCGTGTCAGGGTGGGGAGAGAGAGGAGAGAGCAGCGTGTCAGGGTGGGGAGAGAGAGGAGAGAGCAGCGTGTCAGGGTGGGGAGAGAGGAGAGCGCAGCCTGTCAGGGTGGGGGGAGAGAGGAGAGAGAGCAGCGTGTCAGGGTGGAGAGAGAGAGCAGCGTTTCAGGGTGAGGAGAGAGAGCAGGATGGGGAGAGAGAGGAGAGAGAGCAGCGTGTCAGGGTGGGGAGAGAGGAGAGAGCAGCGTGTCAGGGTGGGGAGAGAGAGGAGAGAGTGAAGCGTGTCAGGGTGGGGAGAGAGAAGAGAGCAGCGTGTCAGGGTGGGGAGAGAGCAGCGTGTCAGGGTGGGAAGAGAGGAGAGAGCAGCGTGTCAGGGTGGGGAGAGAGAAGAGAGCAGCGTGTCAGGGTGGGGAGAGCAGCGTGTTAGGGTGGAGAGAGCAGCGTGTCAGGGTGGGGAGAGAGAGCAGCGTTTCAGGGTGAGGAGAGAGAGCAGGGTGGGGAGAGAGAGGAGAGCAGCGTGTCAGGGTGGGGAGAGAGGAGAGAGCAGCGTGTCAGGGTGGGGAGAGAGAGGAGAGAGAGAAGCGTGTCAGGGTGGGGAGAGAGAGCAGCGTGTCAGGGTGAGGAGAGAGGAGAGAGAGCAGCGTGTCAGGGTGGAGAGAGAGGTGAGAGCAGCGTGTCAGGGTGGGGAGAGAGAGGAGAGAGGGCAGCGTGTCAGGGTGGGGAGAGAGAGGAGAGAGGGCAGCGTGTCAGGGTGGGGAGAGAGGAGAGAGAGCAGCGTGTCAGGGTGGGGAGAGAGAGGGCAGCGTGTCAGGGTGGGGAGAGAGGAGAGAGAGCAGCGTGTCAGGGTGGGGAGAGAGCAGCGTGTCAGGGTGGGGAGAGAGCAGCGTGTCAGGGTGGAGAGAGGAGAGAGAGCAGCGTGTCAGGGTGGGGAAAGAGGAGAGAGCAGTGTGTCAGGGTGGGGAGAGAGGAGAGAGAGCAGCGTGTCAGGGTGGGGAGAGAGGAGAGAGCAGCATGTCAGGGTGGGGAGAGAGGAGAGAGAGCAGCGTGTCAGGGTGGAGAGAGAGGAGAGAGAGCAGCGTGTCAGGGTGGAGAGAGAGGAGAGAGCAGCGTGTAAGGGTGGAGAGAGAGGAGAGAGCAGCTTGTCAGGGTGGGGAGAAAGGAAAGAGCAGCGTGTCAGGGTGGAGAGAGAGGAGAGAGAGCAGCGTGCCAGGGTGGAGAGAGAGCAGCGTGCCAGGGTGGGGAGAGAGGAGAGAGCAGCGTGTCAGGGTGGAGAGAGCAGCGTGTCAGGGTGGAGAGAGAGGAGAGAGCAGCCTGTCAGGGTGGGGGGAGAGAGGAGAGAGAGCAGCGTGTCAGGGTGGAGAGAGAGAGCAGCGTTTCAGGGTGAGGAGAGAGAGCAGGATGGGGAGAGAGAGGAGAGAGAGCAGCGTGTCAGGGTGGGGAGAGAGGAGAGAGCAGCGTGTCAGGGTGGGGAGAGAGAGGAGAGAGTGAAGCGTGTCAGGGTGGGGAGAGAGAAGAGAGCAGCGTGTCAGGGTGGGGAGAGAGCAGCGTGTCAGGGTGGGAAGAGAGGAGAGAGCAGCGTGTCAGGGTGGGGAGAGAGAAGAGAGCAGCGTGTCAGGGTGGGGAGAGAGGAGAGAGAGCAGCGTGTCAGGGTGGGGAGAGAGGAGAGAGCAGCGTGTCAGGGTGGAGAGAGAGGAGAGAGCAGCGTGTCAGGGTGGAGAGAGAGGAGAGAGCAGCGTGTCAGGGTGGAGAGAGAGGAGAGAGCAGCGTGTCAGGGTGGAGAGAGAGGAGAGAGCAGCGTGTCAGGGTGGAGAGAGAGCAGCGTGTCAGGGTGGAGAGAGAGGAGAGAGCAGCGTGTCAGGGTGGAGAGAGGGTAGAGAGCAGCGTGTCAGGGTGGAGAGAGAGCAGCGTGTCAGGGTGGAGATAGAGGAGAGAGCAGCGTGTCAGGGTGGGGAGAGAGAGGAGAGAGAGAGCAGCGTGTCAGGGTGGGGAGAGAGAGCAGCGTGTCAGGGTGGGGAGAGAGAGCAGCGTGTCAGGGTGGGGAGAGAGAGCAGCGTGTCAGGGTGGGGAGAGAGGAGAGAGCAGCGTGTCAGGGTGGAGAGAGAGCAGCGTGTCAGGGTGGGGAGAGAGGAGAGATCAGCGTGTCAGGGTGGGGAGAGAGAGAGGAGAGAGAGCAGCGTGTCAGGGTGGAGAGAGAGCAGCGTGTTAGGGTGAGGAGAGAGCAGCGTGTCAAGGTGGAGAGAGAGCAGCGTGTCAGGGTGGGAAGAGAGGAGAGAGAGCAGCGTGTCAGGGTGGGGAGAGAGGAGAGAGAGCAGCGTGTCAGGGTGGGGAGAGAGGAGAGAGAGCAGCGTGTCAGGGTGGGGAGAGAGAGGGCAGCGTGTCAGGGTGGGGAGAGAGGAGAGAGAGCAGCGTGTCAGGGTGGGGAGAGAGCAGCGTGTCAGGGTGGAGAGAGAAGAGAGAGCAGCGTGTCAGGGTGGGGAAAGAGGAGAGAGCAGTGTGTCAGGGTGGGGAGAGAGGAGAGAGAGCAGCGTGTCAGGGTGGGGAGAGAGGAGAGAGCAGCATGTCAGGGTGGGGAGAGAGGAGAGAGAGCAGCGTGTCAGGGTGGAGAGAGAGGAGAGAGAGCAGCGTGTCAGGGTGGAGAGAGAGGAGAGAGCAGCGTGTAAGCGTGGAGAGAGAGGAGAGAGCAGCTTGTCAGGGTGGGGAGAGAGGAAAGAGCAGCGTGTCAGGGTGGAGAGAGAGGAGAGAGAGCAGCGTGCCAGGGTGGAGAGAGAGCAGCGTGCCAGGGTGGAGAGAGAGCAGCGTGCCAGGGTGGAGAAAGAGCAGCGTGTCAGGGTGGAGAGAGAGGAGAGAGCAGCGTGTCAGGGTGGGGAGAGAGAGGAGAGAGCAGCGTGTCAGGGTGGGGAGAGAGAGGAGAGAGCAGCGTGTCAGGGTGGGGAGAGAGGAGAGCGCAGCCTGTCAGGGTGGGGGGAGAGAGGAGAGAGAGCAGCGTGTCAGGGTGGAGAGAGAGAGCAGCGTTTCAGGGTGAGGAGAGAGAGCAGGATGGGGAGAGAGAGGAGAGAGAGCAGCGTGTCAGGGTGGGGAGAGAGGAGAGAGCAGCGTGTCAGGGTGGGGAGAGAGAGGAGAGAGTGAAGCGTGTCAGGGTGGGGAGAGAGAAGAGAGCAGCGTGTCAGGGTGGGGAGAGAGCAGCGTGTCAGGGTGGGAAGAGAGGAGAGAGCAGCGTGTCAGGGTGGGGAGAGAGAAGAGAGCAGCGTGTCAGGGTGGAGAGAGCAGCGTGTTAGGGTGGAGAGAGCAGCGTGTCAGGGTGGGGAGAGAGAGCAGCGTTTCAGGGTGAGGAGAGAGAGCAGGGTGGGGAGAGAGAGGAGAGCAGCGTGTCAGGGTGGGGAGAGAGGAGAGAGCAGCGTGTCAGGGTGGGGAGAGAGAGGAGAGAGAGAAGCGTGTCAGGGTGGGGAGAGAGAGCAGCGTGTCAGGGTGAGGAGAGAGGAGAGAGAGCAGCGTGTCAGGGTGGAGAGAGAGGTGAGAGCAGCGTGTCAGGGTGGGGAGAGAGAGGAGAGAGGGCAGCGTGTCAGGGTGGGGAGAGAGAGGAGAGAGGGCAGCGTGTCAGGGTGGGGAGAGAGAGCAGCGTGTCAGGGTGGGGAGAGAGGAGAGAGAGCAGCGTGTCAGGGTGGAGAGAGAGGAGAGAGAGCAGCGTGCCAGGGTGGAGAGAGAGCAGCGTGCCAGGGTGGAGAGAGAGCAGCGTGCCAGGGTGGAGAAAGAGCAGCGTGTCAGGGTGGAGAGAGAGGAGAGAGCAGCGTGTCAGGGTGGGGAGAGAGAGGAGAGAGCAGCGTGTCAGGGTGGGGAGAGAGAGGAGAGAGCAGCGTGTCAGGGTGGGGAGAGAGGAGAGCGCAGCCTGTCAGGGTGGGGGGAGAGAGGAGAGAGAGCAGCGTGTCAGGGTGGAGAGAGAGAGCAGCGTTTCAGGGTGAGGAGAGAGAGCAGGATGGGGAGAGAGAGGAGAGAGAGCAGCGTGTCAGGGTGGGGAGAGAGGAGAGAGCAGCGTGTCAGGGTGGGGAGAGAGAGGAGAGAGTGAAGCGTGTCAGGGTGGGGAGAGAGAAGAGAGCAGCGTGTCAGGGTGGGGAGAGAGCAGCGTGTCAGGGTGGGAAGAGAGGAGAGAGCAGCGTGTCAGGGTGGGGAGAGAGAAGAGAGCAGCGTGTCAGGGTGGAGAGAGCAGCGTGTTAGGGTGGAGAGAGCAGCGTGTCAGGGTGGGGAGAGAGAGCAGCGTTTCAGGGTGAGGAGAGAGAGCAGGGTGGGGAGAGAGAGGAGAGCAGCGTGTCAGGGTGGGGAGAGAGGAGAGAGCAGCGTGTCAGGGTGGGGAGAGAGAGGAGAGAGAGAAGCGTGTCAGGGTGGGGAGAGAGAGCAGCGTGTCAGGGTGAGGAGAGAGGAGAGAGAGCAGCGTGTCAGGGTGGAGAGAGAGGTGAGAGCAGCGTGTCAGGGTGGGGAGAGAGAGGAGAGAGGGCAGCGTGTCAGGGTGGGGAGAGAGAGGAGAGAGGGCAGCGTGTCAGGGTGGGGAGAGAGAGCAGCGTGTCAGGGTGGGGAGAGAGGAGAGAGAGCAGCGTGTCAGGGTGGGGAGAGAGAGGGCAGCGTGTCAGGGTGGGGAGAGAGGAGAGAGAGCAGCGTGTCAGGGTGGGGAGAGAGCAGCGTGTCAGGGTGGAGAGAGGAGAGAGAGCAGCGTGTCAGGGTGGGGAAAGAGGAGAGAGCAGTGTGTCAGGGTGGGGAGAGAGGAGAGAGAGCAGCGTGTCAGGGTGGGGAGAGAGGAGAGAGCAGCATGTCAGGGTGGGGAGAGAGGAAAGAGAGCAGCGTGTCAGGGTGGAGAGAGAGGAGAGAGAGCAGCGTGTCAGGGTGGAGAGAGAGGAGAGAGCAGCGTGTAAGGGTGGAGAGAGAGGAGAGAGCAGCTTGTCAGGGTGGGGAGAGAGGAAAGAGCAGCGTGTCAGGGTGGAGAGAGAGGAGAGAGAGCAGCGTGCCAGGGTGGAGAGAGAGCAGCGTGCCAGGTTGGAGAGAGAGCAGCGTGCCAGGGTGGAGAAAGAGCAGCGTGTCAGGGTGGAGAGAGAGGAGAGAGCAGCGTGTCAGGGTGGGGAGAGAGAGGAGAGAGCAGCGTGTCAGGGTGGGGAGAGAGAGGAGAGAGCAGCGTGTCAGGGTGGGGAGAGAGGAGAGCGCAGCCTGTCAGGGTGGGGGGAGAGAGGAGAGAGAGCAGCGTGTCAGGGTGGAGAGAGAGAGCAGCGTTTCAGGGTGAGGAGAGAGAGCAGGATGGGGAGAGAGAGGAGAGAGAGCAGCGTGTCAGGGTGGGGAGAGAGGAGAGAGCAGCGTGTCAGGGTGGGGAGAGAGAGGAGAGAGTGAAGCGTGTCAGGGTGGGGAGAGAGAAGAGAGCAGCGTGTAAGGGTGGGGAGAGAGCAGCGTGTCAGGGTGGGAAGAGAGGAGAGAGCAGCGTGTCAGGGTGGGGAGAGAGAAGAGAGCAGCGTGTCAGGGTGGAGAGAGCAGCGTGTTAGGGTGGAGAGAGCAGCGTGTCAGGGTGGGGAGAGAGAGCAGCGTTTCAGGGTGAGGAGAGAGAGCAGGGTGGGGAGAGAGAGGAGAGCAGCGTGTCAGGGTGGGGAGAGAGGAGAGAGCAGCGTGTCAGGGTGGGGAGAGAGAGGAGAGAGAGAAGCGTGTCAGGGTGGGGAGAGAGAGCAGCGTGTCAGGGTGAGGAGAGAGGAGAGAGAGCAGCGTGTCAGGGTGGAGAGAGAGGTGAGAGCAGCGTGTCAGGGTGGGGAGAGAGAGGAGAGAGGGCAGCGTGTCAGGGTGGGGAGAGAGGAGAGAGAGCAGCGTGTCAGGGTGGGGAGAGAGGAGAGAGAGCAGCGTGTCAGGGTGGGGAGAGAGGAGAGAGCAGCGTGTCAGGGTGGAGAGAGAGGAGAGAGCAGCGTGTCAGGGTGGAGAGAGAGGAGAGAGCAGCGTGTCAGGGTGGAGAGAGAGGAGAGAGCAGCGTGTCAGGGTGGAGAGAGAGGAGAGAGCAGCATGTCAGGGTGGAGAGAGAGGAGAGAGCAGCGTGTCAGGGTGGAGAGAGAGCAGCGTGTCAGGGTGGAGAGAGAGGAGAGAGCAGCGTGTCAGGGTGGAGAGAGGGTAGAGAGCAGCGTGTCAGGGTGGAGAGAGAGCAGCGTGTCAGGGTGGAGATAGAGGAGAGAGCAGCGTGTCAGGGTGGGGAGAGAGAGGAGAGAGAGAGCAGCGTGTCAGGGTGGGGAGAGAGAGCAGCGTGTCAGGGTGGGGAGAGAGGAGAGAGCAGCGTGTCAGGGTGGAGAGAGAGCAGCGTGTCAGGGTGGGGAGAGAGGAGAGATCAGCGTGTCAGGGTGGGGAGAGAGAGAGGAGAGAGAGCAGTGTGTCAGGGTGGAGAGAGAGCAGCGTGTTAGGGTGAGGAGAGAGCAGCGTGTCAGGGTGGAGAGAGAGCAGCGTGTCAGGGTGGAGAGAGAGCAGCGTGTCAGGGTGGGAAGAGAGGAGAGAGAGCAGCGTGTCAGGGTGGGGAGAGAAGAGAGAGAGCAGCGTGTCAGGGTGGGGAGAGAAGAGAGAGAGCAGCGTGTCAGGGTGGGGAGAGAGGAGAGAGAGCAGCGTGTCAGGGTGGGGAGAGAGAGGGCAGCGTGTCAGGGTGGGGAGAGAGGAGAGAGAGCAGCGTGTTAGGGTGGAGAGAGCAGCGTGTCAGGGTGGGGAGAGAGAGCAGCGTTTCAGGGTGAGGAGAGAGAGCAGGGTGGGGAGAGAGAGCAGCGTGTCAGGGTGGAGAGAGAGGAGAGAGCAGCGTGTAAGGGTGGAGAGAGAGGAGAGAGCAGCTTGTCAGGGTGGGGAGAGAGGAAAGAGCAGCGTGTCAGGGTGGAGAGAGAGGAGAGAGAGCAGCGTGCCAGGGTGGAGAGAGAGCAGCGTGCCAGGGTGGAGAGAGAGCAGCGTGCCAGGGTGGAGAGAGAGCAGCGTGCCAGGGTGGAGAGAGAGCAGCGTGCCAGGGTGGAGAGAGAGGAGAGAGCAGCGTGTCAGGGTGGGGAGAGAGAGGAGAGAGCAGCGTGTCAGAGTGGGGAGAGAGAGGAGAGAGCAGCGTGTCAGGGTGGGGAGAGAGGAGAGCGCAGCCTGTCAGGGTGGGGGGAGAGAGGAGAGAGAGCAGCGTGTCAGGGTGGAGAGAGAGAGCGGCGTTTCAGGGTGAGGAGAGAGAGCAGGATGGGGAGAGAGAGGAGAGAGAGCAGCGTGTCAGGGTGGGGAGAGAGGAGAGAGCAGCGTGTCAGGGTGGGGAGAGAGAGGAGAGAGTGAAGCGTGTCAGGGTGGGGAGAGAGAAGAGAGCAGCGTGTCAGGGTGGGTAGAGAGCAGCGTGTCAGGGTGGGAAGAGAGGAGAGAGCAGCGTGTCAGGGTGGGGAGAGAGAAGAGAGCAGCGTGTCAGGGTGGAGAGAGCAGCGTGTTAGGGTGGAGAGAGCAGCGTGTCAGGGTGGGGAGAGAGAGCAGCGTTTCAGGGTGAGGAGAGAGAGCAGGGTGGGGAGAGAGAGGAGAGCAGCGTGTCAGGGTGGGGAGAGAGGAGAGAGCAGCGTGTCAGGGTGGGGAGAGAGAGGAGAGAGAGAAGCGTGTCAGGGTGGGGAGAGAGAGCAGCGTGTCAGGGTGAGGAGAGAGGAGAGAGAGCAGCGTGTCAAGGTGGAGAGAGAGGTGAGAGCAGCGTGTCAGGGTGGGGAGAGAGAGGAGAGAGGGCAGCGTGTCAGGGTGGGGAGAGAGAGGAGAGAGGGCAGCGTGTCAGGGTGGGGAGAGAGAGCAGCGTGTCAGGGTGGGGAGAGAGGAGAGAGAGCAGCGTGTCAGGGTGGGGAGAGAGAGGGCAGCGTGTCAGGGTGGGGAGAGAGGAGAGAGAGCAGCGTGTCAGGGTGGGGAGAGAGCAGCGTGTCAGGGTGGAGAGAGGAGAGAGAGCAGCGTGTCAGGGTGGGGAAAGAGGAGAGAGCAGTGTGTCAGGGTGGGGAGAGAGGAGAGAGAGCAGCGTGTCAGGGTGGGGAGAGAGGAGAGAGCAGCATGTCAGGGTGGGGAGAGAGGAGAGAGAGCAGCGTGTCAGGGTGGAGAGAGAGGAGAGAGAGCAGCGTGTCAGGGTGGAGAGAGAGGAGAGAGCAGCGTGTAAGGGTGGAGAGAGAGGAGAGAGCAGCTTGTCAGGGTGGGGAGAGAGGAAAGAGCAGCGTGTCAGGGTGGAGAGAGAGGAGAGAGAGCAGCGTGCCAGGGTGGAGAGAGAGCAGCGTGCCAGGGTGGAGAGAGAGCAGCGTGCCAGGGTGGAGAAAGAGCAGCGTGTCAGGGTGGAGAGAGAGGAGAGAGCAGCGTGTCAGGGTGGGGAGAGAGAGGAGAGAGCAGCGTGTCAGGGTGGGGAGAGAGAGGAGAGAGCAGCGTGTCAGGGTGGGGAGAGAGGAGAGCGCAGCCTGTCAGGGTGGGGGGAGAGAGGAGAGAGAGCAGCGTGTCAGGGTGGAGAGAGAGAGCAGCGTTTCAGGGTGAGGAGAGAGAGCAGGATGGGGAGAGAGAGGAGAGAGAGCAGCGTGTCAGGGTGGGGAGAGAGGAGAGAGCAGCGTGTCAGGGTGGGGAGAGAGAGGAGAGAGTGAAGCGTGTCAGGGTGGGGAGAGAGAAGAGAGCAGCGTGTCAGGGTGGGGAGAGAGCAGCGTGTCAGGGTGGGAAGAGAGGAGAGAGCAGCGTGTCAGGGTGGGGAGAGAGAAGAGAGCAGCGTGTCAGGGTGGAGAGAGCAGCGTGTTAGGGTGAAGAGAGCAGCGTGTCAGGGTGGGGAGAGAGAGCAGCGTTTCAGGGTGAGGAGAGAGAGCAGGGTGGGGAGAGAGAGGAGAGCAGCGTGTCAGGGTGGGGAGAGAGAGGAGAGAGAGAAGCGTGTCAGGGTGGGGAGAGAGAGCAGCGTGTCAGGGTGAGGAGAGAGGAGAGAGAGCAGCGTGTCAGGGTGGAGAGAGAGGTGAGAGCAGCGTGTCAGGGTGGGGAGAGAGAGGAGAGAGGGCAGCGTGTCAGGGTGGGGAGAGAGAGGAGAGAGGGCAGCGTGTCAGGGTGGGGAGAGAGGAGAGAGAGCAGCGTGTCAGGGTGGGGAGAGAGAGGGCAGCGTGTCAGGGTGGGGAGAGAGGAGAGAGAGCAGCGTGTCAGGGTGGGGAGAGAGCAGCGTGTCAGGGTGGGGAGAGAGCAGCGTGTCAGGGTGGAGAGAGGAGAGAGAGCAGCGTGTCAGGGTGGGGAAAGAGGAGAGAGCAGTGTGTCAGGGTGGGGAGAGAGGAGAGAGAGCAGCGTGTCAGGGTGGGGAGAGAGGAGAGAGCAGCATGTCAGGGTGGGGAGAGAGGAGAGAGAGCAGCGTGTCAGGGTGGAGAGAGAGGAGAGAGAGCAGCGTGTCAGGGTGGAGAGAGAGGAGAGAGCAGCGTGTAAGGGTGGAGAGAGAGGAGAGAGCAGCTTGTCAGGGTGGGGAGAAAGGAAAGAGCAGCGTGTCAGGGTGGAGAGAGAGGAGAGAGAGCAGCGTGCCAGGGTGGAGAGAGAGCAGCGTGCCAGGGTGGGGAGAGAGGAGAGAGCAGCGTGTCAGGGTGGAGAGAGCAGCGTGTCAGGGTGGAGAGAGAGGAGAGAGCAGCCTGTCAGGGTGGGGGGAGAGAGGAGAGAGAGCAGCGTGTCAGGGTGGAGAGAGAGAGCAGCGTTTCAGGGTGAGGAGAGAGAGCAGGATGGGGAGAGAGAGGAGAGAGAGCAGCGTGTCAGGGTGGGGAGAGAGGAGAGAGCAGCGTGTCAGGGTGGGGAGAGAGAGGAGAGAGTGAAGCGTGTCAGGGTGGGGAGAGAGAAGAGAGCAGCGTGTCAGGGTGGGGAGAGAGCAGCGTGTCAGGGTGGGAAGAGAGGAGAGAGCAGCGGGTCAGGGTGGGGAGAGAGAAGAGAGCAGCGTGTCAGGGTGGGGAGAGAGGAGAGAGAGCAGCGTGTCAGGGTGGGGAGAGAGGAGAGAGCAGCGTGTCAGGGTGGAGAGAGAGGAGAGAGCAGCGTGTCAGGGTGGAGAGAGAGGAGAGAGCAGCGTGTCAGGGTGGAGAGAGAGGAGAGAGCAGCGTGTCAGGGTGGAGAGAGAGGAGAGAGCAGCGTGTCAGGGTGGAGAGAGAGCAGCGTGTCAGGGTGGAGAGAGAGGAGAGAGCAGCGTGTCAGGGTGGAGAGAGGGTAGAGAGCAGCGTGTCAGGGTGGAGAGAGAGCAGCGTGTCAGGGTGGAGATAGAGGAGAGAGCAGCGTGTCAGGGTGGGGAGAGAGAGGAGAGAGAGAGCAGCGTGTCAGGGTGGGGAGAGAGAGCAGCGTGTCAGGGTGGGGAGAGAGAGCAGCGTGTCAGGGTGGGGAGAGAGAGCAGCGTGTCAGGGTGGGGAGAGAGGAGAGAGCAGCGTGTCAGGGTGGAGAGAGAGCAGCGTGTCAGGGTGGGGAGAGAGGAGAGATCAGCGTGTCAGGGTGGGGAGAGAGAGAGGAGAGAGAGCAGCGTGTCAGGGTGGAGAGAGAGCAGCGTGTTAGGGTGAGGAGAGAGCAGCGTGTCAGGGTGGAGAGAGAGCAGCGTGTCAGGGTGGGAAGAGAGGAGAGAGAGCAGCGTGTCAGGGTGGGGAGAGAGGAGAGAGAGCAGCGTGTCAGGGTGGGGAGAGAGGAGAGAGAGCAGCGTGTCAGGGTGGGGAGAGAGAGGGCAGCGTGTCAGGGTGGGGAGAGAGGAGAGAGAGCAGCGTGTCAGGGTGGGGAGAGAGCAGCGTGTCAGGGTGGAGAGAGAAGAGAGAGCAGCGTGTCAGGGTGGGGAAAGAGGAGAGAGCAGTGTGTCAGGGTGGGGAGAGAGGAGAGAGAGCAGCGTGTCAGGGTGGGGAGAGAGGAGAGAGCAGCATGTCAGGGTGGGGAGAGAGGAGAGAGAGCAGCGTGTCAGGGTGGAGAGAGAGGAGAGAGAGCAGCGTGTCAGGGTGGAGAGAGAGGAGAGAGCAGCGTGTAAGCGTGGAGAGAGAGGAGAGAGCAGCTTGTCAGGGTGGGGAGAGAGGAAAGAGCAGCGTGTCAGGGTGGAGAGAGAGGAGAGAGAGCAGCGTGCCAGGGTGGAGAGAGAGCAGCGTGCCAGGGTGGAGAGAGAGCAGCGTGCCAGGGTGGAGAAAGAGCAGCGTGTCAGGGTGGAGAGAGAGGAGAGAGCAGCGTGTCAGGGTGGGGAGAGAGAGGAGAGAGCAGCGTGTCAGGGTGGGGAGAGAGAGGAGAGAGCAGCGTGTCAGGGTGGGGAGAGAGGAGAGCGCAGCCTGTCAGGGTGGGGGGAGAGAGGAGAGAGAGCAGCGTGTCAGGGTGGAGAGAGAGAGCAGCGTTTCAGGGTGAGGAGAGAGAGCAGGATGGGGAGAGAGAGGAGAGAGAGCAGCGTGTCAGGGTGGGGAGAGAGGAGAGAGCAGCGTGTCAGGGTGGGGAGAGAGAGGAGAGAGTGAAGCGTGTCAGGGTGGGGAGAGAGAAGAGAGCAGCGTGTCAGGGTGGGGAGAGAGCAGCGTGTCAGGGTGGGAAGAGAGGAGAGAGCAGCGTGTCAGGGTGGGGAGAGAGAAGAGAGCAGCGTGTCAGGGTGGAGAGAGCAGCGTGTTAGGGTGGAGAGAGCAGCGTGTCAGGGTGGGGAGAGAGAGCAGCGTTTCAGGGTGAGGAGAGAGAGCAGGGTGGGGAGAGAGAGGACAGCAGCGTGTCAGGGTGGGGAGAGAGGAGAGAGCAGCGTGTCAGGGTGGGGAGAGAGAGGAGAGAGAGAAGCGTGTCAGGGTGGGGAGAGAGAGCAGCGTGTCAGGGTGAGGAGAGAGGAGAGAGAGCAGCGTGTCAGGGTGGAGAGAGAGGTGAGAGCAGCGTGTCAGGGTGGGGAGAGAGAGGAGAGAGGGCAGCGTGTCAGGGTGGGGAGAGAGAGGAGAGAGGGCAGCGTGTCAGGGTGGGGAGAGAGAGGAGAGAGGGCAGCGTGTCAGGGTGGGGAGAGAGAGGAGAGAGGGCAGCGTGTCAGGGTGGGGAGAGAGAGCAGCGTGTCAGGGTGGGGAGAGAGGAGAGAGAGCAGCGTGTCAGGGTGGGGAGAGAGAGGGCAGCGTGTCAGGGTGGGGAGAGAGGAGAGAGAGCAGCGTGTCAGGGTGGGGAGAGAGCAGCGTGTCAGGGTGGAGAGAGGAGAGAGAGCAGCGTGTCAGGGTGGGGAAAGAGGAGAGAGCAGTGTGTCAGGGTGGGGAGAGAGGAGAGAGAGCAGCGTGTCAGGGTGGGGAGAGAGGAGAGAGCAGCATGTCAGGGTGGGGAGAGAGGAAAGAGAGCAGCGTGTCAGGGTGGAGAGAGAGGAGAGAGAGCAGCGTGTCAGGGTGGAGAGAGAGGAGAGAGCAGCGTGTAAGGGTGGAGAGAGAGGAGAGAGCAGCTTGTCAGGGTGGGGAGAGAGGAAAGAGCAGCGTGTCAGGGTGGAGAGAGAGGAGAGAGAGCAGCGTGCCAGGGTGGAGAGAGAGCAGCGTGCCAGGTTGGAGAGAGAGCAGCGTGCCAGGGTGGAGAGAGAGCAGCGTGTCAGGGTGGAGAGAGAGGAGAGAGCAGCGTGTCAGGGTGGGGAGAGAGAGGAGAGAGCAGCGTGTCAGGGTGGGGAGAGAGAGGAGAGAGCAGCGTGTCAGGGTGGGGAGAGAGGAGAGCGCAGCCTGTCAGGGTGGGGGGAGAGAGGAGAGAGAGCAGCGTGTCAGGGTGGAGAGAGAGAGCAGCGTTTCAGGGTGAGGAGAGAGAGCAGGATGGGGAGAGAGAGGAGAGAGAGCAGCGTGTCAGGGTGGGGAGAGAGGAGAGAGCAGCGTGTCAGGGTGGGGAGAGAGAGGAGAGAGTGAAGCGTGTCAGGGTGGGGAGAGAGAAGAGAGCAGCGTGTAAGGGTGGGGAGAGAGCAGCGTGTCAGGGTGGGAAGAGAGGAGAGAGCAGCGTGTCAGGGTGGGGAGAGAGAAGAGAGCAGCGTGTCAGGGTGGAGAGAGCAGCGTGTTAGGGTGGAGAGAGCAGCGTGTCAGGGTGGGGAGAGAGAGCAGCGTTTCAGGGTGAGGAGAGAGAGCAGGGTGGGGAGAGAGAGGAGAGCAGCGTGTCAGGGTGGGGAGAGAGGAGAGAGCAGCGTGTCAGGGTGGGGAGAGAGAGGAGAGAGAGAAGCGTGTCAGGGTGGGGAGAGAGAGCAGCGTGTCAGGGTGAGGAGAGAGGAGAGAGAGCAGCGTGTCAGGGTGGGGAGAGAGAGGAGAGAGGGCAGCGTGTCAGGGTGGGGAGAGAGAGGAGAGAGGGCAGCGTGTCAGGGTGGGGAGAGAGGAGAGAGAGCAGCGTGTCAGGGTGGGGAGAGAGGAGAGAGAGCAGCGTGTCAGGGTGGGGAGAGAGGTGAGAGCAGCGTGTCAGGGTGGGGAGAGAGAGGAGAGAGGGCAGCGTGTCAGGGTGGGGAGAGAGAGGAGAGAGGGCAGCGTGTCAGGGTGGGGAGAGAGGAGAGAGAGCAGCGTGTCAGGGTGGGGAGAGAGGAGAGAGAGCAGCGTGTCAGGGTGGGGAGAGAGAGGGCAGCGTGTCAGGGTGGGGAGAGAGGAGAGAGAGCAGCGTGTCAGGGTGGGGAGAGAGCAGCGTGTCAGGGTGGAGAGAGGAGAGAGAGCAGCGTGTCAGGGTGGGGAAAGAGGAGAGAGCAGTGTGTCAGGGTGGGGAGAGAGGAGAGAGAGCAGCGTGTCAGGGTGGGGAGAGAGGAGAGAGCAGCATGTCAGGGTGGGGAGAGAGGAGAGAGAGCAGCGTGTCAGGGTGGAGAGAGAGGAGAGAGAGCAGCGTGTCAGGGTGGAGAGAGAGGAGAGAGCAGCGTGTAAGGGTGGAGAGAGAGGAGAGAGCAGCTTGTCAGGGTGGGGAGAAAGGAAAGAGCAGCGTGTCAGGGTGGAGAGAGAGGAGAGAGAGCAGCGTGCCAGGGTGGAGAGAGAGCAGCGTGCCAGGGTGGGGAGAGAGGAGAGAGCAGCGTGTCAGGGTGGAGAGAGCAGCGTGTCAGGGTGGAGAGAGAGGAGAGAGCAGCCTGTCAGGGTGGGGGGAGAGAGGAGAGAGAGCAGCGTGTCAGGGTGGAGAGAGAGAGCAGCGTTTCAGGGTGAGGAGAGAGAGCAGGATGGGGAGAGAGAGGAGAGAGAGCAGCGTGTCAGGGTGGGGAGAGAGGAGAGAGCAGCGTGTCAGGGTGGGGAGAGAGAGGAGAGAGTGAAGCGTGTCAGGGTGGGGAGAGAGAAGAGAGCAGCGTGTCAGGGTGGGGAGAGAGCAGCGTGTCAGGGTGGGAAGAGAGGAGAGAGCAGCGTGTCAGGGTGGGGAGAGAGAAGAGAGCAGCGTGTCAGGGTGGGGAGAGAGGAGAGAGAGCAGCGTGTCAGGGTGGGGAGAGAGGAGAGAGCAGCGTGTCAGGGTGGAGAGAGAGGAGAGAGCAGCGTGTCAGGGTGGAGAGAGAGGAGAGAGCAGCGTGTCAGGGTGGAGAGAGAGGAGAGAGCAGCGTGTCAGGGTGGAGAGAGAGGAGAGAGCAGCGTGTCAGGGTGGAGAGAGAGCAGCGTGTCAGGGTGGAGAGAGAGGAGAGAGCAGCGTGTCAGGGTGGAGAGAGGGTAGAGAGCAGCGTGTCAGGGTGGAGAGAGAGCAGCGTGTCAGGGTGGAGATAGAGGAGAGAGCAGCGTGTCAGGGTGGGGAGAGAGAGGAGAGAGAGAGCAGCGTGTCAGGGTGGGGAGAGAGAGCAGCGTGTCAGGGTGGGGAGAGAGAGCAGCGTGTCAGGGTGGGGAGAGAGAGCAGCGTGTCAGGGTGGGGAGAGAGAGCAGCGTGTCAGGGTGGGGAGAGAGGAGAGAGCAGCGTGTCAGGGTGGAGAGAGAGCAGCGTGTCAGGGTGGGGAGAGAGGAGAGATCAGCGTGTCAGGGTGGGGAGAGAGAGAGGAGAGAGAGCAGCGTGTCAGGGTGGAGAGAGAGCAGCGTGTTAGGGTGAGGAGAGAGCAGCGTGTCAGGGTGGAGAGAGAGCAGCGTGTCAGGGTGGGAAGAGAGGAGAGAGAGCAGCGTGTCAGGGTGGGGAGAGAGGAGAGAGAGCAGCGTGTCAGGGTGGGGAGAGAGGAGAGAGAGCAGCGTGTCAGGGTGGGGAGAGAGAGGGCAGCGTGTCAGGGTGGGGAGAGAGGAGAGAGAGCAGCGTGTCAGGGTGGGGAGAGAGCAGCGTGTCAGGGTGGAGAGAGGAGAGAGAGCAGCGTGTCAGGGTGGAGAGAGAGGAGAGAGCAGCGTGTCAGGGTGGGGAAAGAGGAGAGAGCAGTGTGTCAGGGTGGGGAGAGAGGAGAGAGAGCAGCGTGTCAGGGTGGGGAGAGAGGAGAGAGCAGCATGTCAGGGTGGGGAGAGAGGAGAGAGAGCAGCGTGTCAGGGTGGAGAGAGAGGAGAGAGAGCAGCGTGTCAGGGTAGAGAGAGAGGAGAGAGCAGCGTGTAAGGGTGGAGAGAGAGGAGAGAGCAGCTTGTCAGGGTGGGGAGAGAGGAAAGAGCAGCGTGTCAGGGTGGAGAGAGAGGAGAGATCAGCGTGCCAGGGTGGAGAGAGAGCAGCGTGCCAGGGTGGAGAGAGAGCAGCGTGCCAGGGTGGAGAGAGAGCAGCGTGCCAGGGTGGAGAAAGAGCAGCGTGTCAGGGTGGAGAGAGAGGAGAGAGCAGCGTGTCAGGGTGGGGAGAGAGAGGAGAGAGCAGCGTGTCAGGGTGGGGAGAGAGAGGAGAGAGCAGCGTGTCAGGGTGGGGAGAGAGGAGAGCGCAGCCTGTCAGGGTGGGGGGAGAGAGGAGAGAGAGCAGCGTGTCAGGGTGGAGAGAGAGAGCAGCGTTTCAGGGTGAGGAGAGAGAGCAGGATGGGGAGAGAGAGGAGAGAGAGCAGCGTGTCAGGGTGGGGAGAGAGGAGAGAGCAGCGTGTCAGGGTGGGGAGAGAGAGGAGAGAGTGAAGCGTGTCAGGGTGGGGAGAGAGAAGAGAGCAGCGTGTCAGGGTGGGGAGAGAGCAGCGTGTCAGGGTGGGAAGAGAGGAGAGAGCAGCGTGTCAGGGTGGGAAGAGAGGAGAGAGCAGCGTGTCAGGGTGGGGAGAGAGGAGAGAGAGCAGCGTGTCAGGGTGAGGAGAGAGAGCAGCGTGTCAGGGTGGAGAGAGAGGTGAGAGCAGCGTATCAGGGTGGAGAGAGAGCAGCGTGCCAGGGTGGGGAGAGGAGAGAGAGCAGCGTGTCAGGGTGGGGAGAGAGTAGAGAGCAGCGTGTCAGGGTGGAGAGAGAGGAGAGAGCAGCGTGTCAGGGTGGGGAGAGAGAGGAGAGAGCAGCGTGTCAGGGTGGGGAGAGAGAGGAGAGAGCAGCGTGTCAGGGTGGGGAGAGAGCAGCGTGTCAGGGTGGGGAGAGAGAGGAGAGAGCAGCGTGTCAGGGTGGGGAGAGAGAGGAGCGTGTCAGGGTGGGGAGAGAGAGGAGAGAGCAGCGTGTCAGGGTGGGGAGAGAGAGGAGAGAGCAGCGTGTCAGGGTGGGGAGAGAGGAGAGAGAGCAGCGTGTCAGGGTGGGGAGAGAGGAGAGAGAGCAGCGTGTCAGGGTGGCGAGAGAGGAGAGAGAGCAGCGTGTCAGGGTGGAGAGAGAGGAGAGAGCAGCGTGTCAGGGTGGAGAGAGAGGAGAGAGCAGCGTGTCAGGGTGGAGAGAGCAGCGTGTCAGGGTGGAGAGAGCAGCGTGTCAGGGTGGAGAGAGCAGCGTGTCAGGGTGGAGAGAGCAGCGTGTCAGGGTGGGGAGAGAGAGCAGCGTTTCAGGGTGAGGAGAGAGAGCAGGATGGGGAGAGAGAGGAGAGCAGCGTGTCAGGGTGGGGAGAGAGGAGAGAGCAGCGTGTCAGGGTGGGGAGAGAGAGGAGAGAGAGAAGCGTGTCAGGGTGGGGAGAGAGAGCAGCGTGTCAGGGTGAGGAGAGAGAGCAGCGTGTCAGGGTGGAGAGAGAGGTGAGAGCAGCGTGTCAGGGTGGGGAGAGAGAGGAGAGAGGGCAGCGTGTCAGGGTGGGGAGAGAGAGGAGAGAGGGCAGCGTGTCAGGGTGGGGAGAGAGGAGAGAGAGCAGCGTGTCAGGGTGGGGAGAGAGAGGAGAGAAAGCAGCGTGTCAGGGTGGAGAGAGAGGAGAGAGCAGCGTGTAAGGGTGGAGAGAGAGGAGAGAGCAGCTTGTCAGGGTGGGGAGAAAGGAAAGAGCAGCGTGTCAGGGTGGAGAGAGAGGAGAGAGAGCAGCGTGCCAGGGTGGAGAGAGAGCAGCGTGCCAGGGTGGGGAGAGAGGAGAGAGCAGCGTGTCAGGGTGGAGAGAGCAGCGTGTCAGGGTGGAGAGAGAGGAGAGAGCAGCGTGTCAGGGTGGGGGGAGAGAGGAGAGAGAGCAGCGTGTCAGGGTGGAGAGAGAGAGCAGCGTTTCAGGGTGAGGAGAGAGAGCAGGATGGGGAGAGAGAGGAGAGAGAGCAGCGTGTCAGGGTGGGGAGAGAGGAGAGAGCAGCGTGTCAGGGTGGGGAGAGAGAGGAGAGAGTGAAGCGTGTCAGGGTGGGGAGAGAGAAGAGAGCAGCGTGTCAGGGTGGGGAGAGAGCAGCGTGTCAGGGTGGGAAGAGAGGAGAGAGCAGCGTGTCAGGGTGGGGAGAGAGAAGAGAGCAGCGTGTCAGGGTGGGGAGAGAGGAGAGAAAGCAGCGTGTCAGGGTGGGGAGAGAGGAGAGAGCAGCGTGTCAGGGTGGAGAGAGAGGAGAGAGCAGCGTGTCAGGGTGGAGAGAGAGGAGAGAGCAGCGTGTCAGGGTGGAGAGAGAGGAGAGAGCAGCGTGTCAGGGTGGAGAGAGAGCAGCGTGTCAGGGTGGAGAGAGAGGAGAGAGCAGCGTGTCAGGGTGGAGAGAGGGTAGAGAGCAGCGTGTCAGGGTGGAGAGAGAGCAGCGTGTCAGGGTGGAGATAGAGGAGAGAGCAGCGTGTCAGGGTGGGGAGAGAGAGAGCAGCGTGTCAGGGTGGGGAGAGAGAGCAGCGTGTCAGGGTGGGGAGAGAGAGCAGCGTGTCAGGGTGGAGAGAGGAGAGAGAGCAGCGTGTCAGGGTGGGGAAAGAGGAGAGAGCAGTGTGTCAGGGTGGGGAGAGAGGAGAGAGAGCAGTGTGTCAGGGTGGGGAGAGAGGAGAGAGCAGCATGTCAGGGTGGAGAGAGAGGAGAGAGCAGCGTGTAAGGGTGGAGAGAGAGGAGAGAGCAGCGTGTAAGGGTGGAGAGAGAGGAGAGAGCAGCTTGTCAGGGTGGGGAGAGAGGAGAGAGCAGCGTGTCAGGGTGGAGAGAGAGCAGCGTGCCAGGGTGGAGAGAGAGCAGCGTGCCAGGGTGGAGAGAGAGCAGCGTGCCAGGGTGGAGAGAGAGCAGCGTGCCAGGGTGGAGAGAGAGCAGCGTGCCAGGGTGGAGAGAGAGCAGCGTGCCAGGGTGGAGAGAGAGCAGCGTGTCAGGGTGGAGAAAGAGCAGCGTGTCAGGGTGGAGAAAGAGCAGCGTGTCAGGGTGGAGAGAGAGGAGAGAGCAGCGTGTCAGGGTGGGGAGAGAGAGGAGAGAGCAGCGTGTCAGGGTGGGGAGAGAGAGGAGAGAGCAGCGTGTCAGGGTGGGGAGAGAGGAGAGAGCAGCCTGTCAGGGTGGGGAGAGAGGAGAGAGAGAAGCGTGTCAGGGTGGGGAGAGAGAAGAGAGCAGCGTGTCAGGGTGGGGAGAGAGGAGAGAGAGAAGCGTGTCAGGGTGGGGAGAGAGAAGAGAGCAGCGTGTCAGGGTGGGGAGAGAGAAGAGAGCAGCGTGTCAGGGTGGGGAGAGAGGAGAGAGAGCAGTGTGTCAGAGTGAGGAGAGAGAGCAGCGTGTCAGGGTGGAGAGAGAGGTGAGAGCAGCGTATCAGGGTGGAGAGAGAGTAGCGTGCCAGGGTGGGGAGAGGAGAGAGAGCAGTGTGTCAGGTTGGGGAGAGAGTAGAGAGCAGCGTGTCAGGGTGGGGAGAGAGTAGAGATCATCGTGTCCGGGTGGGGAGAGAGGAGAGAGAGCAGCGTGTCAGGGTGGGGAGAGAGAGGAGAGAGAGCAGCGTGTCAGGGTGGGAAGAGAGGAGAGAGCAGCGTGTCAGGGTGGGGAGAGAGAGGAGAGAGAGAAGCGTGTCAGGGTGGGGAGAGAGAAGAGAGCAGCGTGTCAGGGTGGGGAGAGGAGAGAGAGAGCAGCGTGTCAGGGTGAGGAGAGAGAGAGCAGCGTGTCAGGGTGAGGAGAGAGGAGAGAGAGCAGCGTGTCAGGGTGGAGAGAGAGGTGAGAGCAGCGTGTCAGGGTGGGGAGAGAGAGGAGAGAGGGCAGCGTGTCAGGGTGGGGAGAGAGGAGAGAGAGCAGCGTGTCAGGGTGGGGAGAGAGGAGAGAGAGCAGCGTGTCAGGGTGGGGAGAGAGGAGAGAGAGCAGCGTGTCACGGTGGGGAGAGAGAGGGCAGCGTGTCAGGGTGGGGAGAGAGGAGAGAGAGCAGCGTGTCAGGGTGGGGAGAGAGCAGCGTGTCAGGGTGGAGAGAGGAGAGAGAGCAGCGTGTCAGGGTGGGGAAAGAGGAGAGAGCAGCGTGTCAGGGTGGGGAGAGAGGAGAGAGAGCAGCGTGTCAGGGTGGGGAGAGAGGAGAGAGCAGCATGTCAGGGTGGGGAGAGAGGAGAGAGAGCAGCGTGTCAGGGTGGAGAGAGAGAGGAGAGAGCAGCGTGTCAGGGTGGGGAGAGAGGAGAGAGAGCAGCGTGTCAGGGTGGCGAGAGAGGAGAAAGAGCAGCGTGTCAGGGTGGAGAGAGAGGAGAGAGCAGCGTGTAAGGGTGGAGAGAGAGGAGAGAGCAGCTTGTCAGGGTGGGGAGAGAGGAAAGAGCAGCGTGTCAGGGTGGAGAGAGAGGAGAGAGAGCAGCGTGCCAGGGTGGAGAGAGAGCAGCGTGCCAGCGTGGAGAGAGAGCAGCGTGTCAGGGTGGAGAAAGATCAGCGTGTCAGGGTGGAGAAAGAGCAGCGTGTCAGGGTGGAGAGAGAGGAGAGAGAGGAGAGAGCAGCGTGTCAGGGTGGGGAGAGAGAGGAGAGAGCAGCGTGTCAGGGTGGGGAGAGAGAGCAGCGTGTCAGGGTGGGGAAAGAGGAGAGAGCAGTGTGTCAGGGTGGGGAGAGAGGAGAGAGAGCAGCATGTCAGGGTGGGGAGAGAGGAGAGAGCAGCCTGTCAGGGTGGGGAGAGAGGAGAGAGAGCAGCGTGTCAGGGTGGAGAGAGAGGAGAGAGAGCAGCGTGTCAGGGTGGAGAGAGAGGAGAGAGCAGCGTGTCAGGGTGGGGAGAGAGGAGAGAGCAGCGTGTCAGGGTGGAGAGAGAGGAGAGAGCAGCGTGTCAGGGTGGAGAGAGCAGCGTGTCAGGGTGGAGAGAGAGCAGCGTGTCAGGGTGGAGAGAGAGCAGCGTGTCAGGGTGGAGAGAGAGGAGAGAGCAGCGTGTCAGGGTGGGGAGAGAGAGGAGAGAGAGAGCAGCGTGTCAGGGTGGGGAGAGAGAGCAGCGTGTCAGGGTGGGGAGAGAGGAGAGATCAGCGTGTCAGGGTGGGGAGAGAGAGAGCAGCGTGTCAGCATGGGGAGAGAGGAGAGAGAGCAGCGTGTCAGGGAGGAGAGAGAGCAGCGTGTCAGGGTGGAGAGAGAGCAGCGTGTCAGGGTGGAGAGAGAGCAGCGTGTCAGGGTGGAGAGAGAGCAGCGTGTCAGGGTGGAGAGAGAGCAGCGTGTCAGGGTGGAGAGAGAGCAGCGTGTCAGGGTGGGAAGAGAGGAGAGAGAGCAGCGTGTCAGGGTGGGGAGAGAGGAGAGAGAGCAGCGTGTCAGGGTGGGGAGAGAGGAGAGAGAGCAGCGTGTCAGGGTGGGGAGAGAGAGGAGAGAGGGCAGCGTGTCAGGGTGGGGAGAGAGGAGAGAGAGCAGCGTGTCAGGGTGGGGAGAGAGGAGAGAGAGCAGCGTGTCAGGGTGGGGAGAGAGGAGAGAGAGCAGCGTGTCAGGGTGGAGAGAGGAGAGAGAGCAGCGTGTCAGGGTGGAGAGAGAGGAGAGAGCAGCGTGTCAGGGTGGGGAAAGAGGAGAGAGCAGCGTGTCAGGGTGGGGAGAGAGGAGAGAGAGCAGCGTGTCAGGGTGGGGAGAGAGGAGAGAGCAGCGTGTCAGGGTGGGGAGAGAGGAGAGAGCAGCGTGTCAGGGTGGGGAGAGAGGAGAGAGCAGCGTGTCAGGGTGGAGAGAGAGGAGAGAGCAGCGTGTCAGGGTGGAGAGAGAGGAGAGAGCAGCGTGTCAGGGTGGAGAGAGAGGAGAGAGCAGCGTGTCAGGGTGGAGAGAGAGGAGAGAGCAGCATGTCAGGGTGGAGAGAGAGGAGAGAGCAGCGTGTCAGGGTGGGGAGAGAGGAGAGAGCAGCGTGTCAGGGTGGAGAGAGAGGAGAGAGCAGCGTGTCAGGGTGGAGAGAGGGTAGAGAGCAGCGTGTCAGGGTGGAGAGAGGGTAGAGAGCAGCGTGTCAGGGTGGAGAGAGAGCAGCGTGTCAGGGTGGAGATAGAGGAGAGAGCAGCGTGTCAGGGTGGGGAGAGAGAGGAGAGAGAGAGCAGCGTGTCAGGGTGGGGAGAGAGAGCAGCGTGTCAGGGTGGAGAGAGAGGAGAGAGAGCAGCGTGTCAGGGTGGAGAGAGAGGAGAGAGCAGCGTGTCAGGGTGGGGAGAGAGGAGAGAGCAGCGTGTCAGGGTGGAGAGAGAGGAGAGAGCAGCGTGTCAGGGTGGAGAGAGCAGCGTGTCAGGGTGGAGAGAGAGCAGCGTGTCAGGGTGGAGAGAGAGGAGAGAGCAGCGTGTCAGGGTGGGGAGAGAGAGGAGAGAGAGAGCAGCGTGTCAGGGTGGGGAGAGAGAGCAGCGTGTCAGGGTGGGGAGAGAGGAGAGATCAGCGTGTCAGGGTGGGGAGAGAGAGAGCAGCGTGTCAGCATGGGGAGAGAGGAGAGAGAGCAGCGTGTCAGGGAGGAGAGAGAGCAGCGTGTCAGGGTGGAGAGAGAGCAGCGTGTCAGGGTGGAGAGAGAGCAGCGTGTCAGGGTGGAGAGAGAGCAGCGTGTTAGGGTGAGGAGAGAGCAGCGTGTCAGGGTGGAGAGAGAGCAGCGTGTCAGGGTGGAGAGAGAGCAGCGTGTCAGGGTGGAGAGAGAGCAGCGTGTCAGGGTGGGGAGAGAGGAGAGAGAGCAGCGTGTCAGGGTGGGGAGAGAGGAGAGAGAGCAGCGTGTCAGGGTGGGGAGAGAGGAGAGAGAGCAGCGTGTCAGGGTGGGGAGAGAGGAGAGAGAGCAGCGTGTCAGGGTGGAGAGAGGAGAGAGAGCAGCGTGTCAGGGTGGGGAGAGAGGAGAGAGAGCAGCGTGTCAGGGTGGGGAGAGAGGAGAGAGAGAGCAGCGTGTCAGGGTGGGGAGAGAGGAGAGAGCAGCGTGTCAGGGTGGGGAGAGAGGAGAGAGCAGCGTGTCAGGGTGGGGAGAGAGGAGAGAGCAGCGTGTCAGGGTGGGGAGAGAGGAGAGAGAGCAGCGTGTCAGGGTGGAGAGAGAGGAGAGAGCAGCGTGTCAGGGTGGAGAGAGAGGAGAGAGCAGCGTGTCAGGGTGGAGAGAGAGGAGAGAGCAGCGTGTCAGGGTGGAGAGAGAGGAGAGAGCAGCGTGTCAGGGTGGAGAGAGAGGAGAGAGCAGCGTGTCAGGGTGGAGAGAGAGGAGAGAGCAGCGTGTCAGGGTGGAGAGAGAGGAGAGAGCAGCGTGTCAGGGTGGAGAGAGAGGAGAGAGCAGCATGTCAGGGTGGAGAGAGAGGAGAGAGCAGCATGTCAGGGTGGAGAGAGAGGAGAGAGCAGCGTGTCAGGGTGGGGAGAGAGGAGAGAGCAGCGTGTCAGGGTGGAGAGAGAGGAGAGAGCAGCATGTCAGGGTGGAGAGAGAGGAGAGAGCAGCGTGTCAGGGTGGAGAGAGAGGAGAGAGCAGCGTGTCAGGGTGGAGAGAGAGAGGAGAGAGCAGCGTGTCAGGGTGGAGAGAGAGCAGCGTGTCAGGGTGGAGAGAGAGGAGAGAGCAGCGTGTCAGGGTGGAGAGAGGGTAGAGAGCAGCGTGTCAGGGTGGAGAGAGAGCAGCGTGTCAGGGTGGAGATAGAGGAGAGAGCAGCGTGTCAGGGTGGGGAGAGAGAGGAGAGAGCAGCGTGTCAGGGTGGGGAGAGAGAGCAGCGTGTCAGGGTGGGGAGAGAGGAGAGAGCAGCGTGTCAGGGTGGAGAGAGAGCAGCGTGTCAGGGTGGGGAGAGAGGAGAGAGCAGCGTGTCAGGGTGGGGAGAGAGGAGAGAGCAGCGTGTCAGGGTGGAGAGAGAGGAGAGAGCAGCGTGTCAGGGTGGAGAGAGAGAGGAGAGAGCAGCGTGTCAGGGTGGAGAGAGCAGCGTGTCAGGGTGGAGAGAGAGCAGCGTGTCAGGGTGGAGAGAGAGGAGAGAGCAGCGTGTCAGGGTGGGGAGAGAGAGGAGAGAGAGAGCAGCGTGTCAGGGTGGGGAGAGAGAGCAGCGTGTCAGGGTGGGGAGAGAGAGCAGCGTGTCAGGGTGGGGAGAGAGGAGAGATCAGCGTGTCAGGGTAAGGAGAGAGAGAGGAGAGAGAGCAGCGTGTCAGCATGGGGAGAGAGGAGAGAGAGCAGCGTGTCAGGGAGGTGAGAGAGCAGCGTGTCAGGGTGGAGAGAGAGCAGCGTGTCAGGGTGCAGAGAGCAGCGTGTTAGGGTGAGGAGAGAGCAGCGTGTCAGGGTGGAGAGAGAGCAGCGTGTCAGGGTGGAGAGAGAGGAGAGAGCAGCATGTCAGGGTGGAGAGAGAGGAGAGAGCAGCGTGTCAGGGTGGAGAGAGAGGAGAGAGCAGCGTGTCAGGGTGGAGAAAGAGAGGAGAGAGCAGCGTGTCAGGGTGGAGAGAGAGCAGCGTGTCAGGGTGGAGAGAGAGGAGAGAGCAGCGTGTCAGGGTGGAGAGAGAGGAGAGAGCAGCGTGTCAGGGTGGAGAGAGAGGAGAGAGCAGCGTGTCAGGGTGGAGAGAGAGGAGAGAGCAGCGTGTCAGGGTGGAGAGAGAGGAGAGAGCAGCGTGTCAGGGTGGAGAGAGAGGAGAGAGCAGCATGTCAGGGTGGAGAGAGAGGAGAGAGCAGCGTGTCAGGGTGGAGAGAGAGGAGAGAGCAGCGTGTCAGGGTGGAGAGAGAGGAGAGAGCAGCGTGTCAGGGTGGAGAGAGAGGAGAGAGCAGCGTGTCAGGGTGGAGAGAGGGTAGAGAGCAGCGTGTCAGGGTGGAGAGAGAGCAGCGTGTCAGGGTGGAGATAGAGGAGAGAGCAGCGTGTCAGGGTGGGGAGAGAGAGGAGAGAGAGAGCAGCGTGTCAGGGTGGGGAGAGAGCAGCGTGTCAGGGTGGGGAGAGAGGAGAGAGCAGCGTGTCAGGGTGGGGAGAGAGGAGAGAGCAGCGTGTCAGGGTGGGGAGAGAGAGAGGAGAGAGAGCAGCGTGTCAGGGTGGAGAGAGAGCAGCGTGTTAGGGTGAGGAGAGAGCAGCGTGTCAGGGTGGAGAGAGAGCAGCGTGTCAGGGTGGGAAGAGAGGAGAGAGAGCAGCGTGTCAGGGTGGGGAGAGAGGAGAGAGAGCAGCGTGTCAGGGTGGGGAGAGAGAGGAGAGAGGGCAGCGTGTCAGGGTGGGGAGAGAGAGGGCAGCGTGTCAGGGTGGGGAGAGAGGAGAGAGAGCAGCGTGTCAGGGTGGGGAGAGAGGAGAGAGAGCAGCGTGTCAGGGTGGGGAGAGAGGAGAGAGAGCAGCGTGTCAGGGTGGGGAGAGAGGAGAGAGAGCAGCGTGTCAGGGTGGGGAGAGAGGAGAGAGCAGCGTGTCAGGGTGGAGAGAGGAGAGAGAGCAGCGTGTCAGGGTGGGGAAAGAGGAGAGAGCAGTTTGTCAGGGTGGGGAGAGAGGAGAGAGAGCAGCGTGTCAGGGTGGGGAGAGAGGAGAGAGCAGCGTGTCAGGGTGGGGAGAGCAGCGTGTAAGGGTGGAGAGAGAGGAGAGAGCAGCTTGTCAGGGTGGGGAGAGAGGAAAGAGCAGCGTGTCAGGGTGGAGAGAGAGGAGAGAGAGCAGCGTGCCAGGGTGGAGAGAGAGGAGAGAGCAGCGTGTCAGGGTGGGAAAAGAGGAGCATGTCGGGGTGGAGAGAGAGCAGCGTGTCAGAGTGGGGAGAGAGGGGAGAGAGAGCAGCGTGTCAGGGTGGAGAGAGAGCAGCGTGTCAGGGTGGAGAGAGAGCAGCGTGTCAGGGTGGAGAGAGAGCAGCGTGTCAGGGTGGAGAGAGAGGAGAGAGCGCAGCATGTCAGGGTGGAGAGACAGGAGAGAGTGCAGCATGTCAGGGTGGGGAGAGAGGAGCATGTCGGGGTGGAGAGAGAGCAGCGTGTCAGGGTGGGGAGAGAGAGGAGAGAGAGCAGCGTGTCAGGGTGGGGAGAGAGGAGAGAGCAGCGTGTCAGGGTGGAGAGAGAGCAGCGTGTCAGGGTGGAGAGAGAGGAGAGAGCGCAGCATGTCAGGGTGGAGAGACAGGAGAGAGAGCAGCATGTCAGGGTGGAGAGACAGGAGAGAGCGCAGCATGTCAGGGTGGAGAGACAGGAGAGAGCGCAGCATGTCAGGGTGGAGAGAGAGGAGAGAGCAGCGTGTCAGGGTGGGGAGAGGAGAGAGAGCAGCGTGTCAGGGTGGGGAGAGGAGAGAGAGCAGCGTGTCAGGGTGGAGAGAGAGGAGAGAGCAGCGTGTCAGGGTGGAGAAAGAGGATAGAGCAGCGTGTCAGGGTGGGGAGAGAGGAGAGAGAGCAGCGTGTCAGGGTGAGGAGAGAGAGCAGCGTGTCAGGGTGAGAAGAGAGCAGCGTGTCAGGGTGGGGAGAGAGGAGAGAGCAGCGTGTCAGGGTGGAGAGAGAGCAGCGTGTCAGGGTGGGGAGAGAGGAGAGAGCAGCGTGTCAGGGTGGAGAGAGAGCAGCGTGTCAGGGTGGGGAGAGAGAGAGGAGAGAGCAGCGTGTCAGGGTGGGGAGAGAGAGGAGAGAGCAGCGTGTCAGGGTGGGGAGAGAGAGAGGAGAGAGCAGCGTGTCAGGGTGGGGAGAGAGAGCAGCGTGTCAGGGTGGAGAGAGAGGAGAGAGAGCAGCGTGTCAGGGTGAGGAGAGAGAGCAGCGTGTCAGGGTGGGGAGAGAGAGCAGCGTGTCAGGGTGGGGAGAGAGAGAGGAGAGAGCAGCGTGTCAGGGTGAGGAGAGAGAGCAGCGTGTCAGGGTGGGGAGAGAGAGGAGAGAGCAGCGTGTCAGGGTGGGGAGAGAGAGGAGAGAGCAGCGTGTCAGGGTGGGGAGAGAGAGAGGAGAGAGCAGCGTGTCAGGGTGGGGAGAGAGAGCAGCGTGTCAGGGTGGAGAGAGAGGAGAGAGCAGCGTGTCAGGGTGGAGAGAGGAGAGAGAGCAGCGTGTCAGGGTGGGGAGAGGAGAGAGAGCAGCGTGTCAGGGTGGGGAGAGAGAGGAGAGAGCAGCGTGTCAGGGTGGAGAGAGTGGAGAGAGCGCAGCATGTCAGGGTAGAGAGAGAGGAGAGAGAGCAGCATGTCAGGGTGGAGAGACAGGAGAGAGCGCAGCATGTCAGGGTGGAGAGACAGGAGAGAGCGCAGCATGTCAGGGTGGAGAGAGAGGAGAGAGCAGCGTGTCAGGGTGGGGAGAGAGAGGAGAGAGCAGCGTGTCAGGGTGGAGAGAGAGGGGAGAGAGAGCAGCGTGTCAGGGTGGAGAGAGAGGAGAGAGAGCAGCATGTCAGGGTGGAGAGACAGGAGAGAGCGCAGCATGTCAGGGTGGAGAGACAGGAGAGAGCGCAGCATGTCAGGGTGGAGAGAGAGGAGAGAGCAGCGTGTCAGGGTGGGGAGAGGAGAGAGAGCAGCGTGTCAGGGTGGAGAGAGAGGAGAGAGCAGCGTGTCAGGGTGGAGAAAGAAGATAGAGCAGCGTGTCAGGGTGGGGAGAGAGGAGAGAGAGCAGCGTGTCAGGGTGAGGAGAGAGAGCAGCGTGTCAGGGTGGAGAGAGAGCAGCATGTCAGGGTGAGGAGAGAGGAGCGAGAGCAGCATGTCAGGGTGAGGAGAGAGAGCAGCGTGTCAGGGTGGGGAGAGAGAGGAGAGAGCAGCGTGTCAGGGTGGGGAGAGAGAGGAGAGAGCAGCGTGTCAGGGTGGGGAGAGAGAGGAGAGAGAGAGAGAGGAGAGAGCAGCGTGTCAGGGTGGGGAGAGAGAGCAGCGTGTCGGGGTGGAGAGAGAGGAGAGAGCAGCGTGTCAGGGTGGGGAGAGAGAGGAGAGAGAGCAGCGTGTCAGGGTGGGGAGAGAGAGGAGAGAGCAGCGTGTCAGGGTGGGGAGAGAGAGAGGAGAGAGCAGCGTGTCAGGGTGGAGTGAGTGGAGAGAGCGCAGCATGTCAGGGTAGAGAGAGAGGAGAGAGAGCAGCGTGTCAGGGTGGGGAGAGAGAGGAGAGAGCAGCGTGTCAGGGTGGAGAGAGAGGAGAGAGCAGCTTGTCAGGGTGGGGAGAGAGGAAAGAGCAGCGTGTCAGGGTGGAGAGAGAGGAGAGAGAGCAGCGTGCCAGGGTGGAGAGAGAGGAGAGAGCAGCGTGTCAGGGTGGGGAGAGAGGAGCATGTCGGGGTGGAGAGAGAGCAGCGTGTCAGAGTGGGGAGAGAGGAGAGAGAGCAGCGTGTCAGGGTGGAGAGAGAGCAGCGTGTCAGAGTGGGGAGAGAGAGCAGCGTGTCAGGGTGAGGAGAGAGAGCAGCGTGTCAGGGTGAGGAGAGAGCAGCGTGTCAGGGTGAGGAGAGAGGAGAGAGCAGCGTGTCAGGGTGGAGAGAGAGCAGCATGTCAGGGTGAGGAGAGAGGAGCGAGAGCACCGTGTCAGGGTGAGGAGAGAGAGCAGCGTGTCAGGGTGGGGAGAGAGAGGAGAGAGCAGCGTGTCAGGGTGGGGAGAGAGAGGAGAGAGAGAGAGGAGAGAGCAGCGTGTCAGGGTGGGGAGAGAGAGCAGCGTGTCAGGGTGGAGAGAGAGGAGAGAGCAGCGTGTCAGGGTGGAGAGAGGAGAGAGAGCAGCGTGTCAGGGTGGAGAGAGGAGAGAGAGCAGCGTGTCAGGGTGGGGAGAGAGAGCAGCGTGTCAGGGTGGGGAGAGGAGAGAGAGCAGCGTGTCAGGGTGGGGAGAGAGAGCAGCGTGTCAGGGTGGGGAGAGAGAGCAGCGTGTCAGGGTGGGGAGAGAGAGGAGAGAGCAGCGTGTCAGGGTGGGGAGAGAGAGGAGAGAGAGAGGAGAGAGCAGCGTGTCAGGGTGGGGAGAGAGAGCAGCGTGTCAGGGTGGAGAGAGAGGAGAGAGCAGCGTGTCAGGGTGGAGAGAGGAGAGAGAGCAGCGTGTCAGGGTGGGGAGAGGAGAGAGAGCAGCGTGTCAGGGTGGGGAGAGAGAGGAGAGAGCAGCGTGTCAGGGTGGAGAGAGTGGAGAGAGCGCAGCATGTCAGGGTAGAGAGAGAGGAGAGAGAGCAGCGTGTCAGGGTGGGGAGAGAGAGGAGAGAGCAACGTGTCAGGGTGGAGAGAGAGGAGAGTGAGCAGCGTGTCAGGGTGGAGAGAGAGGAGAGAGAGCAGCGTGTCAGGGTGGGGAGAGAGAGGAGAGAGCAGCGTGTCAGGGTGGAGAGAGAGGAGAGAGAGCAGCGTGTCAGGGTGGGGAGAGAGGAGAGAGCAGCCTGTCAGGGTGGAGAGAGAGGAGAGAGAGCAGCGTGTCATGGTGGAGAGAGAGGAGAGAGAGCAGCGTGTCATGGTGGAGAGAGAGGAGAGAGAGCAGCGTGTCAGGGTGGAGAGAGAGGAGAGAGCAGCGTGTCAGGGTGGGGAGAGAGGAGAGAGCAGCGTGTCAGGGTGGGGAGAGAGGAGAGAGCAGCGTGTCAGGGTGGGGAGAGAGAGGAGAGAGCAGCGTGTCAGGGTGGAGAGAGAGCAGCGTGTCAGGGTGGAGAGAGAGCAGCGTGTCAGGGTGGAGAGAGAGCAGCGTGTCAGGGTGGAGAGAGAGCAGCGTGTCAGGGTGGAGAGAGAGCAGCGTGTCAGGGTGGGGAGAGAGGAGAGAGCAGCGTGTCAGGGTGGGGAGAGAGGAGAGAGCAGCGTGTCAGGGTGGGGAGAGAGAGGAGAGAGAGAGAGCAGCGTGTCAGGGTGGGGAGAGAGAGCAGCGTGTCAGGGTGGGGAGAGAGGAGAGATCAGCGTGTCAGGGTGGGGAGAGAGAGCAGCGTGTCAGCATGGGGAGAGAGGAGAGAGAGCAGCGTGTCAGGGAGGAGAGAGAGCAGCGTGTCAGGGAGGAGAGAGAGCAGCGTGTCAGGGTGGAGAGAGAGCAGCGTGTCAGGGTGGAGAGAGAGCAGCGTGTCATGGTGGAGAGAGAGGAGAGAGAGCAGCGTGTCAGGGTGGAGAGAGAGGAGAGAGCAGCGTGTCAGGGTGGGGAGAGAGGAGAGAGCAGCGTGTCAGGGTGGGGAGAGAGGAGAGAGCAGCGTGTCAGGGTGGGGAGAGAGAGGAGAGAGCAGCGTGTCAGGGTGGAGAGAGCAGCGTGTCAGGGTGGAGAGAGAGCAGCGTGTCAGGGTGGAGAGAGAGCAGCGTGTCAGGGTGGAGAGAGAGCAGCGTGTCAGGGTGGAGAGAGAGGAGAGAGCAGCGTGTCAGGGTGGGGAGAGAGGAGAGAGCAGCGTGTCAGGGTGGGGAGAGAGAGGAGAGAGAGAGAGCAGCGTGTCAGGGTGGGGAGAGAGAGCAGCGTGTCAGGGTGGGGAGAGAGGAGAGATCAGCGTGTCAGGGTGGGGAGAGAGAGCAGCGTGTCAGCATGGGGAGAGAGGAGAGAGAGCAGCGTGTCAGGGAGGAGAGAGAGCAGCGTGTCAGGGAGGAGAGAGAGCAGCGTGTCAGGGTGGAGAGAGAGCAGCGTGTCAGGGTGGAGAGAGAGCAGCGTGTCAGGGTGGAGATAGAGCAGCGTGTCAGGGTGAGGAGAGAGCAGCGTGTCAGGGTGAGGAGAGAGCAGCGTGTCAGGGTGGAGAGAGAGCAGCGTGTCAGGGTGGAGAGAGAGCAGCGTGTCAGGGTGGGAAGAGAGGAGAGAGAGCAGCGTGTCAGGGTGGGGAGAGAGGAGAGAGAGCAGCGTGTCAGGGTGGGGAGAGAGGAGAGAGAGCAGCGTGTCAGGGTGGGGAGAGAGAGGAGAGAGGGCAGCGTGTCAGGGTGGGGAGAGAGGAGAGAGAGCAGCGTGTCAGGGTGGGGAGAGAGGAGAGAGAGCAGCGTGTCAGGGTGGGGAGAGAGGAGAGAGAGCAGCGTGTCAGGGTGGAGAGAGGAGAGAGAGCAGCGTGTCAGGGTGGAGAGAGGAGAGAGAGCAGCGTGTCAGGGTGGGGAAAGAGGAGAGAGCAGCGTGTCAGGGTGGAGAGAGAGGAGAGAGCAGCGTGTCAGGGTGGGGAGAGAGGAGAGAGCAGCGTGTCAGGGTGGGGAGAGAGGAGAGAGAGCAGCGTGTCAGGGTGGAGAGAGAGGAGAGAGCAGCGTGTTAGGGTGGAGAGAGAGGAGAGCGCAGCGTGTCAGGGTGGAGAGAGAGGAGAGAGCAGCGTGTCAGGGTGGAGAGAGAGGAGAGAGCAGCGTGTCAGGGTGGAGAGAGAGGAGAGAGCAGCGTGTCAGGGTGGAGAGAGAGGAGAGAGCAGCGTGTCAGGGTGGAGAGAGAGGAGAGAGCAGCGTGTCAGGGTGGGGAGAGAGGAGAGAGCAGCGTGTCAGGGTGGGGAGAGAGGAGAGAGCAGCGTGTCAGGGTGGAGAGAGAGGAGAGAGCAGCGTGTCAGGGTGGAGAGAGAGGAGAGAGCAGCGTGTCAGGGTGGAGAGAGAGCAGCGTGTCAGGGTGGAGAGAGAGGAGAGAGCAGCGTGTCAGGGTGGAGAGAGAGCAGCGTGTCAGGGTGGAGATAGAGGAGAGAGCAGCGTGTCAGGGTGGGGAGAGAGAGGAGAGAGAGAGCAGCGTGTCAGGGTGGGGAGAGAGAGCAGCGTGTCAGGGTGGGGAGAGAGGAGAGAGCAGCGTGTCAGGGTTGAGAGAGAGCAGCGTGTCAGGGTGGGGAGAGAGGAGAGATCAGCGTGTCAGGGTGGGGAGAGAGAGAGGAGAGAGAGCAGCGTGTCAGGGTGGAGAGAGAGAGAGGAGAGAGAGCAGCGTGTCAGGGTGGAGAGAGAGCAGCGTGTTAGGGTGAGGAGAGAGCAGCGTGTCAGGGTGGAGAGAGAGCAGCGTGTCAGGGTGGGGAGAGAGGAGAGAGAGCAGCGTGTCAGGGTGGGGAGAGAGAGGAGAGAGGGCAGCGTGTCAGGGTGGGGAGAGAGGAGCATGTCGGGGTGGAGAGAGAGCAGCGTGTCAGGGTGGGGAGAAAGAGGAGAGAGCAGCGTGTCAGAGTGGGGAGAGAGGAGAGAGAGCAGCGTGTCAGTGTGGGGAGAGAGCAGCGTGTCAGGGTGGAGAGAGAGGAGAGAGCGCAGCATGTCAGGGTGGAGAGACATGAGAGAGCGCAGCATGTCAGGGTGGGGAGAGAGGAGCATGTCGGGGTGGAGAGAGAGGAGCGTGTCAGGGTGGGGAGAAAGAGGAGAGAGAGCAGCGTGTCAGGGTGGGGAGAGAGGAGAGAGCAGCGTGTCAGGGTGGGGAGAGAGAGGAGAGAGAGCAGCGTGTCAGGGTGGGGAGAGAGGAGAGAGCAGCGTGTCAGGGTGGAGAGAGAGCAGCGTGCCAGGGTGGAGAGAGAGGAGAGAGCAGCGTGTCAGGGTGGGGAGAGAGAGCAGCGTGTCAGGGTGGGGAGAGAGGAGAGAGAGCAGCGTGTCAGGGTGAGGAGAGAGAGCAGCGTGTCAGGGTGAGGAGAGAGCAGCGTGTCAGGGTGAGGAGAGAGGAGAGAGAGCAGCATGTCAGGGTGAGGAGAGAGAGCAGCGTGTCAGGGTGGGGAGAAAGCAGCGTGTCAGGGTGGGGAGAGAGAGCAGCGTGTCAGGGTGGGGAGAGAGAGGAGAGAGCAGCGTGTCAGGGTGGGGTGAGAGAGGAGAGAGCAGCGTGTCAGGGTGGGGAGAGAGAGCAGCGTGTCAGGGTGGAGAGAGAGGAGAGAGCAGCGTGTCAGGGTGGAGAGAGAGGAGAGAGCAGCGTGTCAGGGTGGGGAGAGGAGAGAGAGCAGCGTGTCAGGGTGGGGAGAGAGAGGAGAGAGCAGCGTGTCAGGGTGGAGAGAGTGGAGAGAGCGCAGCATGTCAGGGTGGAGAGAGAGGAGAGAGCAGCGTGTCAGGGTGGGGAGAGAGAGGAGAGAGCAGCGTGTCCGGGTGGAGAGAGAGGAGAGAGAGCAGCGTGTCAGGGTGGAGAGAGAGCAGCGTGTCAGGGTGGGGAGAGAGAGGAGAGAGCGCAGCGTGTCAGGGTGGAGAGAGAGGAGAGAGCAGCGTGTCAGGGTGGAGAGAGAGCAGCGTGTCAGGGTGGAGAGAGAGGAGAGAGCGCAGCATGTCAGGGTGGAGAGAGAGGAGAGAGTAGCGTGTCAGGGTGGGGTGAGAGAGGAGAGAGCAGCGTGTCAGGGTGGGGAGAGAGGAGAGAGAGCAGCGTGTCAGGGTGGAGAGAGAGGAGAGAGCGCAGCATGTCAGGGTGGAGAGAGAGGAGAGAGCAGCGTGTCAGGGTGGGGAGAGAGAGCAGCGTGTCAGGGTGGAGAGAGGAGAGAGAGCAGCGTGTCAGGGTGGGGAGAGAGCAGAGAGAGCAGCGTGTCAGGGTGGGGAGAGAGCAGAGAGAGCAGCGTGTCAGGGTGGGGAGAGAGGAGAGAGCAGCGTGTCAGGGTGGGGAGAGAGAGGAGAGAGAGCAGCGTGTCAGGGTGGGGAGAGAGGAGAGAGAGCAGCGTGTCAGGGTGGGGAGAGAGGAGAGAGAGCAGCGTGTCAGGGTGGGGAGAGAGGAGAGAGAGCAGCGTGTCAGGGTGGGGAGAGAGGAGAGAGAGCAGCGTGTCAGGGTGGGGAGAGAGGAGAGAGCGCAGCGTGTCAGGGTGGGGAGAGAGGAGAGAGAGCAGCGTGTCAGGGTGGGGAGAGAGGAGAGAGAGCAGCGTGTCAGGGTGGGGAGAGAGAGCAGCATGTCAGGGTGGGGAGAGGAGAGAAAGCAGCGTGTCAGGGTGGAGAGAGGAGAGAGA
The DNA here is from genome assembly GCF_965119305.1 of Pelophylax lessonae. NCBI lineage: Eukaryota > Metazoa > Chordata > Amphibia > Anura > Ranidae > Pelophylax > Pelophylax lessonae. Next base: position 182,186 of record NW_028120008.1, read on the forward strand.
GCAGCGTGTCAGGGTGGGGAGAGAGAGGAGAGAGAGCAGCGTGTCAGGGTGAGGAGAGAGAGCAGCGTGTCAGGGTGGGGAGAGAGAGCAGCGTGTCAGGGTGGGGAGAGAGAGGAGAGAGAGCAGCGTGTCAGGTTGAGGAGAGAGAGCAGCGTGTCAGGGTGGGGAGAGAGCAGAGAGAGCAGCGTGTCAGGGTGGGGAGAGAAAGGAGAGAGAGAGCAGCGTGTCAGGGTGGAGAGAGAGCAGCGTGTCAGGGTGGGGGGAGAGAGGAGAGAGCAGCGTGTCAGGGTGGGGAGAGAGGAGAGAGCAGCGTGTCAGGGTGGAGAGAGAGGAAAGAGCAGCGTGTCAGGGTGGGGAGAGAGAGGAGAGAGAGCAGCGTGTCAGGGTGGAGAGAGCAGCGTGTCAGGGTGGGGAGAGAGAGGAGAGAGAGCAGCGTGTCAGGGTGGAGAGAGAGGAGAGAGAGCAGCGTGTCAGGGTGGGGAGAGAGGAGAGAGCAGCGTGTCAGGGTGCGGAGAGAGAGGAGAGAGAGGAGCGTGTCAGGGTGGGGAGAGAGAAGAGAGCAGCGCGTCAGGGTGGGGAGAGAGAAGAGAGCAGCGTGTCAGGGTGGGGAGAGAGGAGAGAGAGCAGCGTATCAGGGTGGAGAGAGAGCAGCGTGCCAGGGTATGGAGAGGAGAGAGCAGTGTGTCAGGTTGGGGAGAGAGTAGAGAGCAGCGTGTCAGGGTGGAGAGAGAGGAGAGAGAGCAGCGTGTCAGGGTGGAGAGAGAGAGGAGAGAGAGCAGCGTGTCAGGGTGAGGAGAGAGAGGAGAGAGAGCAGCGTGTCAGGGAGAGGAGAGAGAGCAGCGTGTCAGGGTGAGGAGAGAGCAGCGTGTCAGGGTGGAGAGAGAGGAGAGAGCAGCGTGTCAGGGTGGAGAGAGAGGAGAGAGTAGCGTGTCAGGGTGGGGTGAGAGAGGAGAGAGCAGCGTGTCAGGGTGGGGAGAGAGGAGAGAGAGCAGCGTGTCAGGGTGGAGAGAGAGAAGAGAGCGCAGCATGTCAGGGTGGAGAGAGAGGAGAGAGCAGCGTGTCAGGGTGGGGAGAGAGAGCAGCGTGTCAGGGTGGAGAGAGGAGAGAGAGCAGCGTGTCAGGGTGGGGAGAGAGCAGAGAGAGCAGCATGTCAGGGTGGGGAGAGAGGAGAGAGCAGCGTGTCAGGGTGGGGAGAGAGAGGAGAGAGAGCAGCGTGTCAGGGTGGGGAGAGAGGAGAGAGAGCAGCGTGTCAGGGTGGGGAGAGAGGAGAGAGAGCAGCGTGTCAGGGTGGGGAGAGAGGAGAGAGAGCAGCGTGTCAGGGTGGGGAGAGAGGAGAGAGAGCAGCGTGTCAGGGTGGGGAGAGAGGAGAGAGAGCAGCGTGTCAGGGTGGGGAGAGAGGAGAGAGAGCAGCGTGTCAGGGTGGGGAGAGAGGAGAGAGAGCAGCGTGTCAGGGTGGGGAGAGAGAGCAGCGTGTCAGGGTGGGGAGAGAGAGGAGAGAGAGCAGCGTGTCAGGTTGAGGAGAGAGAGCAGCGTGTCAGGGTGGGGAGAGAGCAGAGAGAGCAGCGTGTCAGGGTGGGGAGAGAAAGGAGAGAGAGAGCAGCGTGTCAGGGTGGAGAGAGAGCAGCGTGTCAGGGTGGGGGGAGAGAGGAGAGAGCAGCGTGTCAGGGTGGGGAGAGAGGAGAGAGCAGCGTGTCAGGGTGGAGAGAGAGGAAAGAGCAGCGTGTCAGGGTGGGGAGAGAGAGGAGAGAGAGCAGCGTGTCAGGGTGGAGAGAGCAGCGTGTCAGGGTGGGGAGAGAGAGGAGAGAGAGCAGCGTGTCAGGGTGGAGAGAGAGGAGAGAGAGCAGCGTGTCAGGGTGGGGAGAGAGGAGAGAGCAGCGTGTCAGGGTGCGGAGAGAGAGGAGAGAGAGAAGCGTGTCAGGGTGGGGAGAGAGAAGAGAGCAGCGTGTCAGGGTGGGGAGAGAGAAGAGAGCAGCGTGTCAGGGTGGGGAGAGAGGAGAGAGAGCAGCGTTATCAGGGTGGAGAGAGAGCAGCGTGCCAGGGTATGGAGAGGAGAGAGCAGTGTGTCAGGTTGGGGAGAGAGTAGAGAGCAGCGTGTCAGGGTGGGGTGAGAGAGGAGAGAGAGAGCAGCGTGTCAGGGTGGAGAGAGAGGAGAGAGAGCAGCGTGTCAGGGTGGAGAGAGAGAGGAGAGAGAGCAGCGTGTCAGGGTGAGGAGAGAGAGGAGAGAGAGCAGCGTGTCAGGGTGAGGAGAGAGAGGAGAGAGAGCAGCGTGTCAGGGAGAGGAGAGAGAGCAGCGTGTCAGGGTGAGGAGAGAGCAGCGTGTCAGGGTGGAGAGAGAGGAGAGAGCAGCGTGTCAGGGTGGGGAGAGAGGAGAGAGCAGCGTGTCAGGGTGGAGAGAGAGGAGAGAGCAGCGTGTCAGGGTGGAGAGAGAGCAGCGTGTCAGGGTGGAGAGAGAGGAGAGAGCGCAGCATGTCAGGGTGGAGAGAGAGGAGAGAGTAGCGTGTCAGGGTGGGGTGAGAGAGGAGAGAGCAGCGTGTCAGGGTGGGGAGAGAGGAGAGAGAGCAGCGTGTCAGGGTGGAGAGAGAGGAGAGAGCGCAGCATGTCAGGGTGGAGAGAGAGGAGAGAGCAGTGTGTCAGGGTGGGGAGAGAGAGCAGCGTGTCAGGGTGGAGAGAGAGGAGAGAGCAGCGTGTCAGGGTGGAGAGAGGAGAGAGAGCAGCGTGTCAGGGTGGGGAGAGAGCAGAGAGAGCAGCGTGTCAGGGTGGGGAGAGAGAGGAGAGAGAGCAGCGTGTCAGGGTGGAGAGAGAGCAGCGTGTCAGG